>NW_027043384.1:0-121462 GCF_036013475.1 Columba livia | reverse complement strand
TCTTCCTTCTTTCTTCCTTCTTTCTTTCTTCCTTCTTTCTTCCTTCTTTCTTTCTTTCTTTCTTCTTTCTTTCTTCATTCTTTCTTCTTTCTTTCTTCTTTCCTCTTTCTTTCTTTCTTCTTTCTTTCTTCTTTCTTTCTTCTTTCTTCTTTCTTTCTTCTTTCTTTCTTCTTTCTTTCTTCTTTCTTTCTTCCTTCTTTCTTCCTTCTTTCTTTCTTTCTTTCTTCTTTCTTTCTTCATTCTTTCTTCTTTATTTCTTCTTTTCTCTTTCTTTCTTCTTCTTTCTTTCTTCTTTCTTCTTTCTTTCTTCTTTCTTTCTTCTTTCTTTCTTCTTTCTTTCTTCTTTCTTCTTTCTTTCTTCTTTCTTTCTTCTTTCCTCTTTCTCTCTTTCTTCTTTCTTTCTTCTTTCTTTCTTCTTTGTTTCTTCTTTCTTCTTTCTTCTTCTTTCTTTCTTCTTTCTTTCTTCTTTCTTTCTTCTTTCTTTTCTTTATTTTTCTTCTTTTATTCTTCTTTATTCTTTCTTTATTCTTTCTTTCTTCTTTCTTTCTTCTTTCTTTCTTCTTTAATTCTTCTTTCTTCTTTCTTTCTTCTTTCTTTTCTTTCTTCTTCTTTCTTCTTTCTTTCTTCTTTCTTTCTTCTTTCTTTCTTCTTTCTTTCTTCTTTCTTTTCCTTTCTTCTTTCTTTCTTCTTTCTTTCTTCTTTCTTTTTCTTTCTTCTTCTTTCTTCTTTCTTTCTTCTTGCTTCTTTCTTTCTTCTTTCTTTCTTCTTTCTTTCTTCTTTCTTCTTACTTTCTTCTCTCTTTCTTCTTTCTTTATTCATTCCTTCTTTCTTCTTTCTTTCTTCTCTCTTTCTTCTCTCTTTCTTCTTTCTTTCTTCTTTCATTCTTCTTTGTTTTCCTTTCTTCTTCTTTCTTCATTCCTTCTTCTTTGTTTCTTCTTTCATTCTACTTTCTTTCTTCTTTCTTTCTTCTTTCTTTTCTTTCTTTTTCTTTCTTCTTTCTTTCTTCTTTTTTTTCTTTCTTCTTTCTTTCTTCTTTCTTTTTTCTTTCTTTCTTCTTTCTTTCTTCTTTCTTCTTTCTTTCTTCTTTCTTAATTCTTTTTCTTTCTTCTTATTTCTTCTTTCTTCTTTCTTTCTTCTTTCTTTCTTCATTCTTTCTTTCTTCTTTCTTTCTTCTCTCTTTCTTCTTTCTTCTTACTTCTTTCTTACTTCTTTCTGACTTCTTTCTTTCTTCTTTCTTTCTTCTTTCTTTCTTCTTTCTTTCTTCTTTCTCTCTTCTTTCTTTCTTCTTTCTTCTTTCTTTCTTCTTTCTTTCTTCTTTCTTCTTTCTTCTTTCTTTTTCTTTATTTTTCTTTCTTCTTTCTTTCTTCTATCTTTTTTCTTTCTCCTTTGTTTTTCTTTCTTCCTCTTTCTTCTTTCTTTCTTCTCTCTTACTTCTTTCTTTCTTCTTTCTTTCTTCTTTCTCTCTTCTTTCTCTCTTCTTTCTTCTTTCTTTATTTTTTCTTTCTTCTTTCTTTCTTCTTTCTTTCTTCTTTCTTTCTTCCTTTTTCTTTATTCTTCTTTCTTCTTTCTTTCTTCTTTCTTTTTTCTTTCTTCTTGCTTCTTTCTTTCTTTCTTCTCTCTTTCTTCATGCTTTCTTCATTCTTTCTTCTTTCTTCTTTCTTTCTTGTCTCTTTCTTCTTCCTTCTTTCTTTCTTCTCTCTTTCTTCTTCCTTTCTTCTTTCTTCTTTCTTTCCTCTTTCTTTCTTCTTTCTTTCTTCTTTCTTTCTTCTTTCTTTCTTCTTTCTTTCTTCTTCCTTTCTTCTTTCTTTTCCATTATTCTTCTTTCTTCTTTCTTTCTTCTTTCTTTCTTCTTCCTTTCTTCTTTCTTTCTTCTTTCTTTCTTCTCTCTTTCTTTCTTTCTTCTTTCTTTCTTCTTTCTTTCTTCTTCCTTTCTTCTTTCTTTTCCATTATTCTTCTTTCTTCATTCTTTCTTCTTTCTTTCTTCTTTCTTTCTTCTTCCTTTCTTCTTTCTTTCTTCTTTCTTTCTTCTCTTTCTTTCTTTCTTCTTTCTTCCTTTCTTATTTCTTTCTTCGTACTTTCTTTCTTCTTCCTTTCTTCTTTCTTCTTTCTTTCCTCTTTCTTTCTTCTTTCTTACTTCTTTCTTCTTTTTTCTTTTTTCTTTCTTCCTTCTTTCTATCTTCTTTCTTTCCTTCTTCTTTCTTCTTTCTTTCTTCTTTCTTTCTTAATTCTTTCTTACTTCTTTCTTACATCTTCTTTGTTATTTCTTTTTTTCTTCTTTCTTTCTTTCGTCTTTCTTTGTTCTTTCTTTCTTGTTTCTTTCTTTCTTCATTCTTTCTTCTATCTTTCTTCTTTCCTCTTTCTTTCTTTCTTCTTTCTTTCTTCTTTCTTTCTTCCTTCTTTCTTCCTTCTTTCTTTCTTCTTTCTTTCTTCTTTCTTTCTTCATTCTTTCTTCTTTATTTCTTCCTTCCTCTTTCTTTCTTTCTTCTTTCTTTCTTCTTTCTTTCTTCCTTCTTTCTTCCTTCTTTCTTTCTTCTTTCTTTCTTCTTTCTTTCTTCATTCTTTCTTCTTTATTTCTTCTTTCCTCTTTCTTTCTTTCTTCTTTCTTTCTTCTTTCTTTCAACTTTCTTCTTTCTTATTTCTTTCTTCTTTCTTTCTTCTTTCTTTATTCTTTCTTTCTTCTTTCTTACGTCTTTCTTACTTCTTTCTTTCTTACTTCTTTCTTCTTTCTTGCTTACTCCTTTCTTCTTTCTTATTTCTTTCGTTCCTTCTCCTTTTATTACTTAATTCTTTCTTCCTTCTTTCTATCTTCTTTCTTTCCTTCTTCTTTCTTCTTTCTTTCTTCTTCTTTCTTAATTCTTTCTTACTTCTTTCTTACCTCTTCTTTGTTATTTCTTTTTTTCTTCTTTCTTTCTTTCGTCTTTCTTTGTTCTTTCTTTCTTGTTTCTTTCTTTCTTCATTCTTTCTTCTTTCTTTCTTCTTTCCTCTTTCTTTCTTTCTTCTTTCTTTCTTCTTTCTTTCTTCATTCTTTCTTCTTTATTCCTTCTTTCCTCTTTCTTCTTTCTTTCTTCTTTCTTTTTCTTTCTTCTCCTTTCTTCTTTCTTCTTTCTTTCTTCTTTCTTTCTTCTTTCTTTCTTCTTTCTTTCTTCTTTCTTTCTTCTTTCTTTCTTCTTTCTTTTTCTTTATTTTTCTTTCTTCTTTTTTTCTTCTTTATTCTTTCTTTCTTCTTTCTTTCTTCTTTCTTTCTTCTTTCTTCTTTCTTCTTTCTTTCTTCTTTCTTTCTTCTTTCTTTCTTCTTTCTTTTTCTTTCTTCTTATTTCTTCTTTCTTTCTTCTTTCTTCTTCCTTTCTTCTTTCTTCTTTCTTTCTTCTTTCTTTCTTCTTTCTTTCTTCTTTCTTTTTCTTTCTTCTTCTTTCTTCTTTCTTTCTTCTTGCTTCTTTCCTTCTTTCTTCTTTCTTTCTTCTTTCTTTCTTCTTTCATCTTTCTTTCTTCTCTCTTTCTTCTTTCTTTCTTCATTCTTTCTTCTTTCATTCTTCTTTCTTTCTACTTTCCTTCTTCTTTCTTTCTTCTTTCTTTCTTCTTTCTTCTTTCTTCTTTCTTTTATCTTTATTTTTCTTTCTTCTTTCTTCCTTCTTTCTTCTTTCTTTTTCTTTCTTCTTCTTTCTTCTTTCTTTCTTCTTTCTTCTTTCTTTCTTCTTTCTTTCTTCTTTCTTTCTTCTTTCTTTCTTCTTTCTTTCTTCTTTCTTCTTTCTTTCGTCTTTCTTTTTCTTTTTTTTTTCTTTCTTCTTCTTTCTTCTTTCTTTCTTCTTTCTTCTGTCTTTCTTCTTTCTTACTTCTTTCTTACTTCTTTCTTCCTTCTTTCTTTCTTCTTTCTTTCTTCTTTCACTCTTCTTTCTTTCTTCTTTCCTCTTCTTTTTATTTTCTTTCTTCTTTCTTTTTTCTATCTTCTTTCTTTCTTCTTTGTTTTTCTTTCTTCTTCTTTCTTCTTTCTTTCTTCTTTCTTCTGTCTTTCTTCTTTCTTACTTCTTTCTTACTTCTTTCTTCCTTCTTTCTTTCTTCTTTCTTCTTTCTTTCTTCTTTCTGTCTTCTTTCTTTCTTCTTTCTTTTTCTTTCTTCTTCTTTCTTCTTTCTTTTTTCTTTCTTCTTGCTTCTTTCTTTCTTCTTTCTTTTCTTTATTTTTCTTTCTTCTTTCTTCTTTCTTTCTTCTTTCTTTTCCTTTCTTCTTCTTTCTTCATTCTTTCTTCTTTCTTTCTTCTTTCTTTCTTATTTATTGCTTTTTTCTTCCTTATTTCTTTCTTTCTTTCTTTCTTTCTTTCTTCTTTCTTTCTTTTTTTCTACTTTCTTTCTTCTTTCTTTCTTCTTTCTTCTTTATTCTTTCTTTCTTCTTTCTTCTTTCTTTCTTCGTTCTTTCTTTGTTCTTTCTTTCTTTCTTCTTTCTTTCTTCTTTCTTCTTTCTTCTTTCTTCTCTCTTTCTTTCTTCTCTCTTTCTTCTCTCTTTCTTCTTTCTTTCTTCTTTCTTTCTTCTTTCTTTCTTCTCCCTTTCTTTCTTCTTTCTTTATTCTTTCTTTCTTCTTTCTTACTTCTTTCTTACTTCTTTCTTTCTTACTTCTTTCTTCTTTCTTGCTTACTCCTTTCTTCTTTCTTACTTCTTTCGTTCTTTCTCCTTTTATTACTTAATTCTTTCTTCCTTCTTTCTATCTTCTTTCTTTCCTTCTTCTTTCTTCTTTCTTTCTTCTTTCTTTCTTAATTCTTTCTTACTTCTTTCTTACCTCTTCTTTGTTATTTCTTTTTTCTTCTTTCTTTCTTTCGTCTTTCTTTGTTCTTTCTTTCTTGTTTCTTTCTTTCTTCATTCTTTCTTCTTTCTTTCTTCTTTCCTCTTTCTTTCTTCTTTCTTTCTTCTTTCTTTCTTTCTTCTTCCTTTCTTCTTTCTTTCTTCTTTCTTTCTTCTTTCTTTTTCTTACTTCTTCTTTCTTCTTTCTTTCTTCTTGCTTCTTTCCTTCTTTCTTCTTTCTTTCTTCTTTCTTTCTTCTTTCATCTTTCTTTCTTCTCTCTTTCTTCTTTCTTTCTTCATTCTTTCTTCTTTCTTTCTTCTTTCTTTCTTCTTTCTTTCTTCTTTCTTTCTTCTTTCTTTCTTCTTTCTTTTTCTTCTTCTTCTTTCTTCTTTCTTTCTTCTTGCTTCTTTCTTTCTTCTTTCTTCTTTCTTTCTTCTGTCTTTCTTCTGTCTTCTTCTTTCTTCTGTCTTTCTTCTTTCTTTCTTCTTTCTTCTTTCTTCTTTCTTTATCTTTATTTTTCTTTCTTCTTTCTCCCTTCTATCTTCTTTCTTTTTCTTTCTTCTTCTTTCTTCTTTCTTTCTTCTTTCTTCTTTCTTTCTTCTTTCTTTCTTCTTTCTTTCTTCTTTCTTTCTTCTTTCTTTCTTCTTTCTTTCTACTTCTTTCTTCTTTCTTGCTTACTCCTTTCTTCTTTCTTACTTCTTTCTTTCTTCTTTCTTCTTTCTTCTTTCTTTTGTCTTTCTTTTTCTTTTTTTTTTCTTTCTTCTTCTTTCTTCTTTCTTTCTTCTTTCTTCTGTCTTTCTTCTTTCTTACTTCTTTCTTACTTCTTTTTTCCTTCTTTCTTTCTTCTTTCTTTCTTCTTCTTTCTTCTTTCACTCTTCTTTCTTTCTTCTTTCCTCTTTCTTTCTTCTTTCTTTCTTCTTTCTTTTTTCTATCTTCTTTCTTTCTTCTTTGTTTTTCTTTCTTCTTCTTTCTTCCTTCTTTCTTCTTTCTTACTTCTTTCTTCCTTCTTTCTTTCTTCTTTCTTACTTCTTTCTTCCTTCTTTCTTTCTTCTTTCTTTTTTCTTTGTTTCTTCTTCTTTCTTCTTTCTTTTTTCTTTCTTCTTGCTTCTTTCTTTCTTCTTTCTTTTTCTTTATTTTTCTTTCTTCTTTCTTCTTTCTTTATTCTTTCTTTTTCTTTATTTTTCTTTCTTCTTTCTTCTTTCTTTCTTCTCTCTTTCTTCTTTCTTTCTTCATTCTTTCTTCTTTCTTTCTTTTTTCTTTCTTTTTCTTTCTTCTTTCTTTCTTCTTTCTTTCTTCTTTCTTCTCTCTTTCTTCTTTCTTTCTTCTTTCTTTCTTTTTTCATTCTTTTCCTTTCTTCTTCTTTCTTCATTCTTTCTTCTTTCTTTCTTCTTTCTTTCTTTTTCTTTCTTTTTCTTTCTTCTCTCTTTCTTCTTTCTTCTTCATTATTTCTCTTTCTTTCTTCTTTCTTCTTTCTTTTTCTTTCTTCTTCTTTCTTCTTTCTTTCTTCTTGCTTCTTTCTTTCTTTATTCTCTCTTTCTTCTTTCTTCATTCTTTTTTCTTTCTTTCTATTTTCTTTCTTCTTTCTTTTTCTTTCTTCTTCTTTCTTCTTTCTTTCTTCTTGCTTCTTTCTTTCTTTCTTCTTTCTTTCTTCTGTCTGTCTTCTGTCTTTCTTCTGTCTTTCTTCTTTCTTGCTTCTTTCTTTCTTCTTTCTTTCTTCTTTCTTTCTTCTTTCTTCTTTCTTTCTTCTTTCTTCTTTCTTTCTTTTTCTTTCTTCTTTCTTTCTTCTTTCTTTCTTCTTTCTTTCTTCTTTCTTTCTTTCTTCTTTCTCTCTTCATTCTTTCTTCTTTCTTTCTTCTTTCTTTCTTCTTTCTTTTTCTTTCTCCTTTTTTTCTTCTTTCTTTCTTCTTTATTCTTTCTTTCTTCTTTCTTTCTTCTTTCTCTCTTCTTTCTTTCTTCTTTCTTCTTTCTTTCTTCTTTCTTCTTTCTTTCTTCTTTCTCTCTTCTTTCTTTCTTCTTTCTTTCTTCTTTCTTTCTTCTTTCTTCTTTCTTTCTTCTTTCTTTCTTCTTTCTTTCTTATTTCTTTCTTTCTTCTTTCTTCTTTCTTTCTTACTTCTTTCTTACTTCTTTCTTACTTCTTTCTTACTTCTTTCTTAATTCTTTCTTACTTCTTTCTTACTTCTTTCTTAATTCTTTCTTTCTTTCTTCTTTCTTTCTTATTTATTGCTTTTTTCTTCCTTATTTCTTTCTTTCTTTCTTTCTTTCTTTCTTCTTTCTTTCTTTTTTTCTACTTTCTTTCTTCTTTCTTTCTTCTTTCACTCTTCTTTCTTTCTTCTTTCCTCTTTTTATTTTCTTTCTTCTTTCTTTTTTCTATCTTCTTTCTTTCTTCTTTGTTTTTCTTTCTTCTTCTTTCTTCTTTCTTTCTTCTTTCTTCTGTCTTTCTTTTTCTTACTTCTTTCTTCCTTCTTTCTTCCTTCTTTCTTTCTTCTTTCTTCTTTCTTTCTTCTTTCTGTCTTCTTTCTTTCTTCTTTCTTTTTCTTTCTTCTTCTTTCTTCTTTCTTTTTTCTTTCTTCTTGCTTCTTTCTTTCTTCTTTCTTTTTCTTTATTTTTCTTTCTTCTTTCTTCTTTCTTTCTTCTTTCTTTTCCTTTCTTCTTCTTTCTTCATTCTTTCTTCTTTCTTTCTTCTTTCTTTCTTATTTATTGCTTTTTTCTTCCTTATTTCTTTCTTTCTTTCTTTCTTTCTTTCTTCTTTCTTTCTTTTTTTCTACTTTCTTTCTTCTTTCTTTCTTCCTTCTTCTTTATTCTTTCTTTCTTCTTTCTTCTTTCTTTCTTCGTTCTTTCTTTGTTCTTTCTTTCTTTCTTCTTTCTTTCTTCTTTCTTCTTTCTTTCTTTCTTCTCTCTTTCTTTCTTCTCTCTTTCTTCTCTCTTTCTTCTTTCTTTCTTCTTTCTTTCTTCTTTCTTTCTTCTCCCTTTCTTTCTTCTTTCTTTATTCTTTCTTTCTTCTTTCTTACTTCTTTCTTACTTCTTTCTTTCTTACTTCTTTCTTCTTTCTTGCTTACTCCTTTCTTCTTTCTTACTTCTTTCGTTCTTTCTCCTTTTATTACTTAATTCTTTCTTCCTTCTTTCTATCTTCTTTCTTTCCTTCTTCTTTCTTCTTTCTTTCTTCTTTCTTTCTTAATTCTTTCTTACTTCTTTCTTACCTCTTCTTTGTTATTTCTTTTTTTCTTCTTTCTTTCTTTCGTCTTTCTTTGTTCTTTCTTTCTTGTTTCTTTCTTTCTTCATTCTTTCTTCTTTCTTTCTTCTTTCCTCTTTCTTTCTTCTTTCTTTCTTCTTTCTTTCTTTCTTCTTCCTTTCTTGTTTCTTTCCTCTTTCTTTCTTCTTTCTTTTTCTTACTTCTTCTTTCTTCTTTCTTTCTTCTTGCTTCTTTCCTTCTTTCTTCTTTCTTTCTTCTTTCTTTCTTCTTTCATCTTTCTTTCTTCTCTCTTTCTTCTTTCTTTCTTCATTCTTTCTTCTTTCTTTCTTCTTTCTTTCTTCTTTCTTTCTTCTTTCTTTCTTCTTTCTTTCTTCTTTCTTTTTCTTTCTTCTTCTTTCTTCTTTCTTTCTTCTTGCTTCTTTCTTTCTTCTTTCTTCTTTCTTTCTTCTGTCTTTCTTCTGTCTTTCTTCTTTCTTCTGTCTTTCTTCTTTCTTTCTTCTTTCTTTTATCTTTATTTTTCTTTCTTCTTTCTCCCTTCTATCTTTTCTTTTTCTTTCTTCTTCTTTCTTCTTTCTTTCTTCTTTCTTCTTTCTTTCTTCTTTCTTTCTTCTTTCTTTCTTCTTTCTTTCTTCTTTCTTTCTTACTTCTTTCTTCTTTCTTGCTTACTCCTTTCTTCTTTCTTACTTCTTTCTTTCTTCTTTCTTCTTTCTTCTTTCTTCTTTCTTCTTTCTTTTGTCTTTCTTTTTCTTTTTTTTTTCTTTCTTCTTCTTTCTTCTTTCTTTCTTCTTTCTTCTGTCTTTCTTCTTTCTTACTTCTTTCTTACTTCTTTTTTCCTTCTTTCTTTCTTCTTTCTTTCTTCTTTCTTTCTTCTTTCACTCTTCTTTCTTTCTTCTTTCCTCTTTCTTTCTTCTTTCTTTCTTCTTTCTTTTTTCTATCTTCTTTCTTTCTTCTTTGTTTTTCTTTCTTCTTCTTTCTTCTTTCTTTCTTCTTTCTTACTTCTTTCTTCCTTCTTTCTTTCTTCTTTCTTACTTCTTTCTTCCTTCTTTCTTTCTTCTTTCTTTTTCTTTGTTTCTTCTTCTTTCTTCTTTCTTTTTTCTTTCTTCTTGCTTCTTTCTTTCTTCTTTCTTTTTCTTTATTTTTCTTTCTTCTTTCTTCTTTCTTTCTTCTTTCTTTTTCTTTATTTTTCTTTCTTCTTTCTTCTTTCTTTCTTCTCTCTTTCTTCTTTCTTTCTTCATTCTTTCTTCTTTCTTTCTTTTTTCTTTCTTTCTTCTTTCTTCTCTTTTTCTTCTTTCTTTCTTCTTTCTTTCTTTTTTCTTTCTTTTCCTTTCTTCTTCTTTCTTCATTCTTTCTTCTTTCTTTCTTCTTTCTTTCTTTTTTCTTTCTTTTTCTTTCTTCTCTCTTTCTTCTTTCTTTCTTCTTTCTTTCTTAATTCTTTCTTACTTCTTTCTTACCTCTTCTTTGTTATTTCTTTTTTTCTTCTTTCTTTCTTTCGTCTTTCTTTGTTCTTTCTTTCTTGTTTCTTTCTTTCTTCATTCTTTCTTCTTTCTTTCTTCTTTCCTCTTTCTTTCTTCTTTCTTTCTTCTTTCTTTCTTTCTTCTTCCTTTCTTGTTTCTTTCTTCTTTCTTTCTTCTTTCTTTTTCTTGCTTCTTTCCTTCTTTCTTCTTTCTTTCTTCTTTCTTTCTTCTTTCATCTTTCTTTCTTCTCTCTTTCTTCTTTCTTTCTTCATTCTTTCTTCTTTCTTTCTTCTTTCTTTCTTCTTTCTTTCTTCTTTCTTTCTTCTTTCTTTCTTCTTTCTTTTTCTTTCTTCTTCTTTCTTCTTTCTTTCTTCTTGCTTCTTTCTTTCTTCTTTCTTCTTTCTTTCTTCTGTCTTTCTTCTGTCTTTCTTCTTTCTTCTGTCTTTCTTCTTTCTTTCTTCTTTCTTCTTTCTTCTTTCTTTTATCTTTATTTTTCTTTCTTCTTTCTCCCTTCTATCTTCTTTCTTTTTCTTTCTTCTTCTTTCTTCTTTCTTTCTTCTTTCTTCTTTCTTTCTTCTTTCTTTCTTCTTTCTTTCTTCTTTCTTTCTTCTTTCTTTCTTACTTCTTTCTTCTTTCTTGCTTACTCCTTTCTTCTTTCTTACTTCTTTCTTTCTTCTTTCTTCTTTCTTCTTTCTTCTTTCTTCTTTCTTTTGTCTTTCTTTTTCTTTTTTTTTTTCTTTCTTCTTCTTTCTTCTTTCTTTCTTCTTTCTTCTGTCTTTCTTCTTTCTTACTTCTTTCTTACTTCTTTTTTCCTTCTTTCTTTCTTCTTTCTTTCTTCTTTCTTTCTTCTTTCACTCTTCTTTCTTTCTTCTTTCCTCTTTCTTTCTTCTTTCTTTCTTCTTTCTTTTTTCTATCTTCTTTCTTTCTTCTTTGTTTTTCTTTCTTCTTCTTTCTTCTTTCTTTCTTCTTTCTTACTTCTTTCTTCCTTCTTTCTTTCTTCTTTCTTACTTCTTTCTTCCTTCTTTCTTTCTTCTTTCTTTTTCTTTGTTTCTTCTTCTTTCTTCTTTCTTTTTTCTTTCTTCTTGCTTCTTTCTTTCTTCTTTCTTTTTCTTTATTTTTCTTTCTTCTTTCTTCTTTCTTTCTTCTTTCTTTTTCTTTATTTTTCTTTCTTCTTTCTTCTTTCTTTCTTCTCTCTTTCTTCTTTCTTTCTTCATTCTTTCTTCTTTCTTTCTTTTTTCTTTCTTTCTTCTTTCTTCTCTCTTTCTTCTTTCTTTCTTCTTTCTTTCTTTTTTCTTTCTTTTCCTTTCTTCTTCTTTCTTCATTCTTTCTTCTTTCTTTCTTCTTTCTTTCTTTTTTCTTTCTTTTTCTTTCTTCTCTCTTTCTTCTTTCTTTCTTCTTTCTTTCTTAATTCTTTCTTACTTCTTTCTTACCTCTTCTTTGTTATTTCTTTTTTTCTTCTTTCTTTCTTTCTTCTTTCTTTGTTCTTTCTTTCTTGTTTCTTTCTTTCTTCATTCTTTCTTCTTTCTTTCTTCTTTCCTCTTTCTTTCTTCTTTCTTTCTTCTTTCTTTCTTTCTTCTTCCTTTCTTGTTTCTTTCTTCTTTCTTTCTTCTTTCTTTTTCTTGCTTCTTTCCTTCTTTCTTCTTTCTTTCTTCTTTCTTTCTTCTTTCATCTTTCTTTCTTCTCTCTTTCTTCTTTCTTTCTTCATTCTTTCTTCTTTCTTTCTTCTTTCTTTCTTCTTTCTTTCTTCTTTCTTTCTTCTTTCTTTCTTCTTTCTTTTTCTTTCTTCTTCTTTCTTCTTTCTTTCTTCTTGCTTCTTTCTTTCTTCTTTCTTCTTTCTTTCTTCTGTCTTTCTTCTGTCTTTCTTCTTTCTTCTGTCTTTCTTCTTTCTTTCTTCTTTCTTCTTTCTTCTTTCTTTTATCTTTATTTTTCTTTCTTCTTTCTCCCTTCTATCTTCTTTCTTTTTCTTTCTTCTTCTTTCTTCTTTCTTTCTTCTTTCTTCTTTCTTTCTTCTTTCTTTCTTCTTTCTTTCTTCTTTCTTTCTTCTTTCTTTCTTACTTCTTTCTTCTTTCTTGCTTACTCCTTTCTTCTTTCTTACTTCTTTCTTTCTTCTTTCTTCTTTCTTCTTTCTTCTTTCTTTTGTCTTTCTTTTTCTTTTTTTTTTTCTTTCTTCTTCTTTCTTCTTTCTTTCTTCTTTCTTCTGTCTTTCTTCTTTCTTACTTCTTTCTTACTTCTTTTTTCCTTCTTTCTTTCTTCTTTCTTTCTTCTTTCTTTCTTCTTTCACTCTTCTTTCTTTCTTCTTTCCTCTTTCTTTCTTCTTTCTTTCTTCTTTCTTTTTTCTATCTTCTTTCTTTCTTCTTTGTTTTTCTTTCTTCTTCTTTCTTCTTTCTTTCTTCTTTCTTACTTCTTTCTTCCTTCTTTCTTTCTTCTTTCTTACTTCTTTCTTCCTTCTTTCTTTCTTCTTTCTTTTTCTTTGTTTCTTCTTCTTTCTTCTTTCTTTTTTCTTTCTTCTTGCTTCTTTCTTTCTTCTTTCTTTTTCTTTATTTTTCTTTCTTCTTTCTTCTTTCTTTCTTCTTTCTTTTTCTTTATTTTTCTTTCTTCTTTCTTCTTTCTTTCTTCTCTCTTTCTTCTTTCTTTCTTCATTCTTTCTTCTTTCTTTCTTTTTTCTTTCTTTTTCTTTCTTCTTTCTTTCTTCTTTCTTTCTTCTTTCTTTCTTCTTTCTTCTCTCTTTCTTCTTTCTTTCTTCTTTCTTTCTTTTTTCTTTCTTTTCCTTTCTTCTTCTTTCTTCATTCTTTCTTCTTTCTTTCTTCTTTCTTTCTTTTTTCTTTCTTTTTCTTTCTTCTCTCTTTCTTCTTTCTTTCTTCTTTCTTTTTTCATTCTTTCTTCTCTCTTTCTTCTTTCTTTCTTCATTATTTCTTCTTTCTTTCTTCTTTCTTCTTTCTTTTTCTTTCTTCTTCTTTCTTCTTTCTTTCTTCTTGCTTCTTTCTTTCTTTATTCTCTCTTTTTTCTTTCTTTCTATTTTCTTTCTTCTTTCTTTTTCTTTCGACTTCTTTCTTCTTTCTTTCTTCTTGCTTCTTTCTTTCTTTCTTCTTTCTTTCTTCTGTCTGTCTTCTGTCTTTCTTCTGTCTTTCTTCTGTCTTTCTTCTTTCTTGCTTCTTTCTTTCTTCTTTCTTTCTTCTTTCTTTCTTCTTTCTTTCTTCTTTCTTTCTTTCTTCTTTCTTTCTTCTTTCTTTCTTGTTTCACTCTTCTTTCTTTCTTCTTTCTTTCTTTCTTCTTTCTCTCTTCATTCTTTCTTCTTTCTTTCTTCTTTCTTTCTTCTTTCTTTTTCTTTCTTCTTTCTTTCTTCTTTCTTTCTTCTTTCTTCTTTCTTTCTTCTTTCTTTCTTCTTTCTTTCTTATTTCTTTCTTCTCTTTTTCTTCTTTCTTTCTTTCTTACTTCTTTCTTTCTTTCTTCTTTCTTTCTTTCTTCTTTCTTCTTTCTTTCTTACTTCTTTCTTACTTCTTTCTTACTTCTTTCTTACTTCTTTCTTACTTCTTTCTTAATTCTTTCTTACTTCTTTCTTACTTCTTTCTTAATTCTTTCTTTCTTTCTTCTTTCTTTCTTATTTATTGCTTTTTTCTTCCTTATTTCTTTCTTTCTTTCTTTCTTTCTTTCTTCTTTCTTTCTTTTTTTCTACTTTCTTTCTTCTTTCTTTCTTCTTTCTTTCTTCTTTCATTCTTCTTTCTTTCTTCTTTCTTTCTTCTTTCTTTCTTTCTTTCTTCTTTCTTTCTTCTTTCTTTCTTTCTTTCTTCTTTCTTTCTTTCTTTCTACTTTCTTTCTTTCTACTTTCTTTCTTCTTTCTTTATTCTCTCTTTCTTCTTTCTTTCTTCTTTCTTTCTTCATTCTTTCGCCTTCTTTCTTCTTTTTTCTTCTTTCTTTCTTCTTTCTTTCTTCTTTCTTTCTTATTTCTATCTTTGTTCTTTCTTTCTTTCTTTCTTCTTTCTTTCTTCTTTCTTTCTTATTTCTTTCTTACTTCTTTCTTACTTCTTTCTTACTTCTTTCTAACTTCTTTCTTACTTCTTTCTTACTTCTTTATTACTTCTTTCTAACTTCTTTCTTACTTCTTTCTTAATTCTTTTTTACTTCTTTCTTACTTCTTTCTTACTTCTTTCTTACTTCTTTCTTACTTCTTTCTTTCTTCTTTCTTACTTCTTTCTTTCAGCTTTCTTACTTCTTTCTTTCTTAATACTTTCTTACTTCTTTCTTACTTCTTTCTTACTTATTTCTTACTTCTTTCTTACTTCTTTCTTACTTCTTTCTTTCTTACTTCTTTCTTACTTCTTTCATACTTCTTTCTTAATTCTCTCTAACTTCTTTCTTTCTTCTTTATTTCTTCTTTCTTTCTTACTTCTTTATTACTTCTTTCTTACTTCTTTCTTTCTTAATACTTTCTTACTTCTTTCTTACTTCTTTCTTCCTTCTTTCTAACTTCTTTCTTCCTTCTTTCTTTCTTCTTTCTTACTTCTTCTTTCTTTCTTACTTCTTTCTTACTTCTTTGTTACTTCTTTCTTACTTCTTTCTTTCTTCATTCTTTCTTCTTTCTTTCTTTTTTCTACTTTCTTTCTTCTTTCTTTCTTCTTTCTTCTTTATACTTTCTTTCTTCTTTCTTCTTTCTTTCTTCTTTCTTTCTTCTTTCTTTCTTACTTCTTTCTTCTTTCTTTCTTACTTCTTTCTTACTTCTTTCTTACTTCTTTCTTACTACTTTCTAACTTCTTTCTTACTTCTTTCTTACTTCTTTCTTACTTCTTTCTTACTTCTTTCTTCTTTCTTTCTTACTTTTTTCTTACTTCTCTCTTACTTCTTTCTTAATTCTTTCTTTCTTTCTTCTTTCTTTCTTCTTTCTTTCTTCTTCCTTTCTTTCTTCTTTCTTTCTTCTTTCTTTCTTCTTTATTTCTTTTTTCTTTCTTCTTTCTTTCTTTCTTCTTTCTTTCTTCTTTCTTTCTAATATCTTCTTTCTTTCTTCTTTCTTTCTTCTCTCTTTCTTCTCTCTTTCTTCTTTCTTTCTTCTTTCTTTCTTCTCTCTTTATTTCTTCTTTCTTTCTTCTTTCTTTCTTCTTTCTTTCTTCTTTCTTTCTTCTTTCTTTCTTCTTTCAGTCTTCTTTCTTTCTTCTTTCTTTCTTCTTTCTTTCTTTCTTTCTTCTTTCTTTCTTTCTTTCTACTTTCTTTCTTTCTTTCTACTTTCTTTCTTCTTTCTTTATTCTCTCTTTCTTTCTTCTTTCTTTCTTCTTTCTTTCTTCTTTTTTCTTCTTTCTTTCTTCTTTCTTTCTTCTTTCTTTCTTCTTTCTTTCTTTGTTCTTTCTTTCTTTCTTTCTTCTTTCTTTCTTATTTCTTTCTTCTTTCTTACTTCTTTCTTACTTCTTTCTAACTTCTTTCTTACTTCTTTCTTCCTTCTTTCTTTCTTCTTTCTTACTTCTTTCTTTCAGCTTTCTTACTTCTTTCTTTCTTAATACTTTCTTACTTCTTTCTTACTTCTTTCTTACTTATTTCTTACTTCTTTCTTACTTCTTTCTTACTTCTTTCTAACTTCTTTCTTTCTTCTTTCTTTCTTCTTTCTTTATTACTTCTTTCTTACTTCTTTCTTACTTCTTTCTTTCTTACTTCTTTCTTACTTCTTTCATACTTCTTTCTTAATTCTCTCTAACTTCTTTCTTTCTTCTTTCTTTCTTCTTTCTTTCTTACTTCTTTATTACTTCTTTCTTACTTCTTTCTTTCTTAATACTTTCTTACTTCTTTCTTACTTCTTTCTTACTTCTTTCTAACTTCTTTCTTCCTTCTTTCTAACTTCTTTCTTTCTTCTTTCTTTCTTCTTTCTTACTTCTTTCTTCTTTCTTTCTTACTTCTTTCTTACTTCTTTGTTACTTCTTTCTTACTTCTTTCTTTCTTCATTCTTTCTTCTTTCTTTCTTCTTTATTTCTTTTTTCTACTTTCTTTCTTCTTTCTTTCTTCTTTCTTCTTTATTCTTTCTTTCTTCTTTCTTCTTTCTTTCTTCTTTCTTTCTTCTCTCTTTCTTCTCTCTTTCTTCTTTCTTTCTTCTTTCTTTCTTCATTCTTTCTTCTCTCTTTCTTTCTTCTTTCTTTCTTCTTTCTTTCTTCTTTCTTTCTTCTTTCTTTCTTATTTCTTACTTCTTTCTTACTTCTTTCTGCTTTCTTTCTTCTTTCTTTCTTCTTTCTTTCTTCTTTCTTTCTTACTTCTTTCTTATTTCTTTCTTACTTCTTTCTTACTACTTTCTAACTTCTTTCTTACTTCTTTCTTACTTCTTTCTTTCTTTCTTCTTTCTTTCTTCTTTCTTTCTTCTTTCTTTCTTCTTTCTTTCTTCTTTCTTTCTTCTTTCTTTCTTCTTTTTTTCTTCTTTCTTTCTTTCCTTCTTCTTTCTTTCTTTCTTTCTACTTTCTTCTTTCTTTCTTCTCTCTTTCTTTCTTCTTTCTTTCTTCTTTCTTTCTTCTTTCTTTCTTCTTTCTTTCTTCATTCTTTCTTCTCTCTTTCTTTCTTCTTTCTTTCTTCTTTCTTTATTCTTTCTTTCTTATTTCTTACTTCTTTCTTACTTCTTTCTTCTTTCTTTCTTCTTTCTTTCTTCTTTCTTTCTTCTTTCTTTCTTCTTTCTTTCTTACATCTTTCTTACTTCTTTCTAACTTCTTTCTTACTTCTTTCTTACTTCTTTCTTACTTCTTTCTTACTTCTTTCTTTCTTACTTCTTTCTTACTTCTTTCTTTCTTTCTTCTTTCTTTCTTTCTTCTTTCTTTCTTCTTTATTTCTTCTTTCTTTCTTCTTTCTTTCTTCTTTCTTTCTTACTTCTTTATTACTTCTTTTCTTTCTTCTTTCTTCTTTCTTTCTTACTTCTTTCTTAATTCTTTCTTACTTCTTTCTTACTTCTTTCTTACTACTTTCTAACTTCTTTCTTACTTCTTTCTTACTTCTTTCTTACTTCTTTCTTTCTTACTTCTTTCTTACTTCTTTCTTACTTCTTTCTTACTTCTTTCTTTCTTCTTCTTTCTTTCTTACTTCTTTCTTCTTTCTTTCTTCTTTCTTTCTTTCTTACTTCTTTATTACTTCTTCTTTTCTTTCTTCTTTCTTTCTTCTTTCTTCTTTCATTCTTACTTCTTTCTTACTTCTTTCTTACTACTTTCTCACTTCTTTCTTACTTCTTTGTTTCTTTCTTCTTTCTTTCTTCTTTCTTTCTTATTTCTTACTTCTTTCTTACTTCTTTCTTTCTTCTTTCTTTCTTCTTTCTTACTTCTTTCTTCTTTCTTTTTTACTTCTTTCTTACTTCTTTGTTACTTCTTTCTTACTTCTTTCTTTCTTCATTCTTTCTTCTTTCTTTCTTCTTTATTTCTTTTTTCTACTTTCTTTCTTCTTTCTTTCTTCTTTCTTCTTTATTCTTTCTTTCTTCTTTCTTCTTTCTTTCTTCTTTCTTTCTTCTCTCTTTCTTCTCTCTTTCTTCTTTCTTTCTTCTTTCTTTCTTCATTCTTTCTTCTCTCTTTCTTTCTTCTTTCTTTCTTCTTTCTTTCTTCTTTCTTTCTTCTTTCTTTCTTATTTCTTACTTCTTTCTTACTTCTTTCTGCTTTCTTTCCTCTTTCTTTCTTCTTTCTTTCTTCTTTCTTTCTTACTTCTTTCTTATTTCTTTCTTACTTCTTTCTTACTACTTTCTAACTTCTTTCTTACTTCTTTCTTTCTTTCTTCTTTCTTTCTTCTTTCTTTCTTCTTTCTTTCTTCTCTCTTTCTTTCTTCTTTCTTTCTTCTTTCTTTCTTCTTTCTTTCTTCTTTCTTTCTTTCTTACTTCTTTCTTTCTTCTTACTTTCTTCTTTTTTTCTTCTTTCTTTCTTTCTTTCTTCTTTCTTTCTTTCTTTCTACTTTCTTTCTTTCTTTCTACTTTCTTTCTTCTTTCTTTATTCTCTCTTTCTTTCTTCTTTCTTTCTTCTTTCTTTCTTCTTTTTTCTTCTTTCTTTCTTCTTTCTTTCTTCTTTCTTTCTTCTTTCTTTCTTTGTTCTTTCTTTCTTTCTTTCTTCTTTCTTTCTTATTTCTTTCTTCTTTCTTACTTCTTTCTTACTTCTTTCTAACTTCTTTCTTACTTCTTTCTTCCTTCTTTCTTTCTTCTTTCTTACTTCTTTCTTTCAGCTTTCTTACTTCTTTCTTTCTTAATACTTTCTTACTTCTTTCTTACTTCTTTCTTACTTATTTCTTACTTCTTTCTTACTTCTTTCTTACTTCTTTCTAACTTCTTTCTTTCTTCTTTCTTTCTTCTTTCTTTATTACTTCTTTCTTACTTCTTTCTTACTTCTTTCTTTCTTACTTCTTTCTTACTTCTTTCATACTTCTTTCTTAATTCTCTCTAACTTCTTTCTTTCTTCTTTCTTTCTTCTTTCTTTCTTACTTCTTTATTACTTCTTTCTTACTTCTTTCTTTCTTAATACTTTCTTACTTCTTTCTTACTTCTTTCTTACTTCTTTCTAACTTCTTTCTTCCTTCTTTCTAACTTCTTTCTTTCTTCTTTCTTTCTTCTTTCTTACTTCTTTCTTCTTTCTTTCTTACTTCTTTCTTACTTCTTTGTTACTTCTTTCTTACTTCTTTCTTTCTTCATTCTTTCTTCTTTCTTTCTTCTTTATTTCTTTTTTCTACTTTCTTTCTTCTTTCTTTCTTCTTTCTTCTTTATTCTTTCTTTCTTCTTTCTTCTTTCTTTCTTCTTTCTTTCTTCTCTCTTTCTTCTCTCTTTCTTCTTTCTTTCTTCTTTCTTTCTTCATTCTTTCTTCTCTCTTTCTTTCTTCTTTCTTTCTTCTTTCTTTCTTCTTTCTTTCTTCTTTCTTTCTTATTTCTTACTTCTTTCTTACTTCTTTCTGCTTTCTTTCTTCTTTCTTTCTTCTTTCTTTCTTCTTTCTTTCTTACTTCTTTCTTATTTCTTTCTTACTTCTTTCTTACTACTTTCTAACTTCTTTCTTACTTCTTTCTTACTTCTTTCTTTCTTTCTTCTTTCTTTCTTCTTTCTTTCTTCTTTCTTTCTTCTTTCTTTCTTCTTTCTTTCTTCTTTCTTTCTTCTTTTTTTCTTCTTTCTTTCTTTCCTTCTTCTTTCTTTCTTTCTTTCTACTTTCTTCTTTCTTTCTTCTCTCTTTCTTTCTTCTTTCTTTCTTCTTTCTTTCTTCTTTCTTTCTTCTTTCTTTCTTCATTCTTTCTTCTCTCTTTCTTTCTTCTTTCTTTCTTCTTTCTTTATTCTTTCTTTCTTATTTCTTACTTCTTTCTTACTTCTTTCTTCTTTCTTTCTTCTTTCTTTCTTCTTTCTTTCTTCTTTCTTTCTTCTTTCTTTCTTACATCTTTCTTACTTCTTTCTAACTTCTTTCTTACTTCTTTCTTACTTCTTTCTTACTTCTTTCTTACTTCTTTCTTTCTTACTTCTTTCTTACTTCTTTCTTTCTTTCTTCTTTCTTTCTTTCTTCTTTCTTTCTTCTTTATTTCTTCTTTCTTTCTTCTTTCTTTCTTCTTTCTTTCTTACTTCTTTATTACTTCTTTTCTTTCTTCTTTCTTCTTTCTTTCTTACTTCTTTCTTAATTCTTTCTTACTTCTTTCTTACTTCTTTCTTACTACTTTCTAACTTCTTTCTTACTTCTTTCTTACTTCTTTCTTACTTCTTTCTTTCTTACTTCTTTCTTACTTCTTTCTTACTTCTTTCTTACTTCTTTCTTTCTTCTTCTTTCTTTCTTACTTCTTTCTTCTTTCTTTCTTCTTTCTTTCTTTCTTACTTCTTTATTACTTCTTCTTTTCTTTCTTCTTTCTTTCTTCTTTCTTCTTTCATTCTTACTTCTTTCTTACTTCTTTCTTACTACTTTCTCACTTCTTTCTTACTTCTTTGTTTCTTTCTTCTTTCTTTCTTCTTTCTTTCTTATTTCTTACTTCTTTCTTACTTCTTTCTTTCTTCTTTCTTTCTTCTTTCTTACTTCTTTCTTCTTTCTTTTTTACTTCTTTCTTACTTCTTTGTTACTTCTTTCTTACTTCTTTCTTTCTTCATTCTTTCTTCTTTCTTTCTTCTTTATTTCTTTTTTCTACTTTCTTTCTTCTTTCTTTCTTCTTTCTTCTTTATTCTTTCTTTCTTCTTTCTTCTTTCTTTCTTCTTTCTTTCTTCTCTCTTTCTTCTCTCTTTCTTCTTTCTTTCTTCTTTCTTTCTTCATTCTTTCTTCTCTCTTTCTTTCTTCTTTCTTTCTTCTTTCTTTCTTCTTTCTTTCTTCTTTCTTTCTTATTTCTTACTTCTTTCTTACTTCTTTCTGCTTTCTTTCCTCTTTCTTTCTTCTTTCTTTCTTCTTTCTTTCTTACTTCTTTCTTATTTCTTTCTTACTTCTTTCTTACTACTTTCTAACTTCTTTCTTACTTCTTTCTTTCTTTCTTCTTTCTTTCTTCTTTCTTTCTTCTTTCTTTCTTCTCTCTTTCTTTCTTCTTTCTTTCTTCTTTCTTTCTTCTTTCTTTCTTCTTTCTTTCTTTCTTACTTCTTTCTTTCTTCTTACTTTCTTCTTTTTTCTTCTTTCTTTCTTTCTTTCTTCTTTCTTTCTTTCTTTCTACTTTCTTCTTTCTTTCTTCTCTCTTTCTTTCTTCTTTCTTTCTTCTTTCTTTCTTCTTTCTTTCTTCTTTCTTTCTTCATTCTTTCTTCTCTCTTTCTTTCTTCTTTCTTTCTTCTTTCTTTATTCTTTCTTTCTTATTTCTTACTTCTTTCTTACTTCTTTCTTCTTTCTTTCTTCTTTCTTTCTTCTTTCTTTCTTCTTTCTTTCTTACTTCTTTCTTACTTCTTTCTAACTTCTTTCTTACTTCTTTCTTACTTCTTTCTTACTTCTTTCTTACTTTTTTCTTACTTCTTTCTTTCTTACTTCTTTCTTACTTCTTTCTTTCTTCTTCTTTCTTTCTTACTTCTTTCTTTCTTCTTTCTTCTTTTTTTCTTCTTTCTTTCTTCTCTCTTTCTTCTTTCGTTTTCTTTCTTCTTTCTTTCTTCTCTCTTCCTTTCTCCTTTCTTTCTTCTTTCTTTCTTCTTTCTTTATTATTTCTTTCTTCTTTCTTACTTTTTTCTTAATTCTTTGTTCTTTCTTTCTTCTTTCTTTCTTACTTCTTTCTAACTTCTTTCTTACTTCTTTCTTACTTCTTTCTTACTACTTTCTAACTTATTTCTTACTTCTTTCTTACTTCTTTCTTTTTTCTTTCTTACTTTTTTCTTACTTCTTTCTTACTTCTTTCTTACTTATTTCTTCCTTCTTTCTAACTTCTTTCTTACTTCTTTCTTACTTCTTTCATACTTCTTTCTAACTTCTTTCTTTCTTATTTCTTTCTTCTTTATTTCTTCTTTCTTTCTTACTTCTTTCTTACTTCTTTCTTACTTCTTTCTTACTTTTTTCTTACTTCTTTCTTTCTTACTTCTTTCTTACTTCTTTCTTACTTCTTTCTTACATCTTTCTTCTTTCTTTCTTCTTTCTTACTTCTTTCTTTCTTATTTCTTACTTCTTTCTTAATTCTTTCTTACTTCTTTCTTACTTCTTTCTAATTTCTTTTTTCTTCTTTCTTTCTTCTTTATTTCTTTTTCCTTTCTTACTTCTTTCTTACTTCTTTCTTACTTCTTTCTTTCTTACTTCTTTCTTACTTCTTTCGTACTTCTTTCTTTACTTCTTTCTTGCTTCTTTCTTACTTCTTTCTTCCTTCTTTCTTCATTCTTTCTTACTTCTTTCTTACTTCTTTCTTACTTCTTTCTTACTTCTTTCTTTCTTTCTTGTTTCTTTCTTCTTTCTTTCTTCTTTCTTTCTTATTTCTTTCTTCTTTCTTTCTTCTTTCTTTCTTTCTTACTTCTTTCTTACTTCTTTCTTTCTTTCTTCTTTCTTTCTTCTTTCTTTCTTTCTTACTTCTGTCTTACTTCTTTTGTACTTCTTTCTTACTTCTTTCTTACTTCTTTCTTACTTCTTTCTTTCTTTATTCTTGCTTTCTTCTTTCTTTCTTATTTCTAAATTCTTTCTAACTTCTTTCTAACTTCTTTCTTATTTCTTTCTTCTTTCTTTTTTCTTTCTTACTTCTTTCATACTTCTTTCTTACTTCTTTCTTACATCTTTCTTCTTTCTTTCTTCTTTCTTACTTCTTTCTTTCTTATTTCTTACTTCTTTCTTAATTCTTTCTTACTTCTTTCTTACTTCTTTCTAACTTCTTTTTTCTTCTTTCTTTCTTCTTTATTTCTTTTTCCTTTCTTACTTCTTTCTTACTTCTTTCTTACTCCTTTCTTTCTTACTTCTTTCTTACTTCTTTCGTTCTTCTTTCTTCTTTCTTGCTTCTTTCTTACTTCTTTCTGCCTTCTTTCTTCATTCTTTCTTACTTCTTTCTTACTTCTTTCTTACTTCTTTCTTACTTCTTTCTTACTTCTTTCTTTCTTTCTTGTTTCTTTCTTCTTTCTTTCTTCTTTCTTTCTTATTTCTTTCTTCTTTCTTTCTTCTTTCTTTCTTTCTTACTTCTTTCTTACTTCTTTCTTTCTTTCTTCTTTCTTTCTTCTTTCTTTCTTTCTTACTTCCTTCTTACTTCTTTTGTACTTCTTTCTTACTTCTTTCTTACTTCTTTCTTACTTCTTTCTTACTTCTTTCTTCTTTCTTTCTTACTTCTTCCTTACTTCTTTCTTTCTTATTTCTTACTTCTTTCTTTCTTCTTTCTTACTTCTTTCTTTCTTCTTTCTTACATCTTTCTTACTTCTTTCTTACTTCTTTTTTACTTATTTCTTCTTTCTTTCTTACTTCTTTCTTACTTCTTTCTTACGTCTTTCTTACTTCTTTCTTACTTCTTTCTTCATTCCTTCTAACTTCTTTCTTACTTCTTTCTTACTTCTTTCTTACTTCTTTCTTTCTTTCTTCTTGCTTTCTTCTTTCTTTCTTATTTCTAAATTCTTTCTAACTTCTTTCTAACTTCTTTCTAATTTCTTTCTTACTTCTTTCTTTCTTACTTCTTTCTTACTTCTTTCTTACTTCTTTCTTACTTCTTTCTTACTTCTTTCTTAGTACTTTCTTCATTCCTTCTTACTTCTTTCTTACTTCTTTCTTACTTCTTTTTTACTTCTTTCTTACTTCTTCCTTACTTCTTTCTTTCTTACTTCTTTCTTACTTCTTTCTTTCTTTATTCTTGCTTTCTTCTTTCTTTCTTATTTCTAAATTCTTTCTAACTTCTTTCTAACTTCTTTCTTATTTCTTTCTTAGTTCTTTCTTTCTTCTTTCTTACTTCTTTCTTACTTCTTTCTTACTTCTTTCTTACATCTTTCTACTTTCTTTCTTCTTTCTTACTTCTTTCTTTCTAATTTCTTACTTCTTTCTTAATTCTTTCTTACTTCTTTCTAACTTCTTTTTTCTTCTTTCTTTCTTCTTTATTTCTTTTTCCTTTCTTACTTCTTTCTTACTTCTTTCTTACTTATTTCTTTCTTACTTCTTTCTTACTTCTTTCGTACTTCTTTATTTACTTCTTTCTTGCTTCTTTCTTACTTCTTTCTGCCTTCTTTCTTACTTCTTTCTTACTTCTTTCTTACTTCTTTCTTACTTCTTTCTTTCTTTCTTGTTTCTTTCTTCTTTCTTTCTTCTTTCTTTCTTATTTCTTTCTTCTTTCTTTCTTTCTTACTTCTTTCTTACTTCTTTCTTTCTTTCTTTCTTCTTTCTTTCTTCTTTCTTTCTTTCTTACTTCTTTCTTACTTCTTTTGTACTTCTTTCTTACTTCTTTCTTACTTCTTTCTTACTTCTTTCTTACTTCTTTCTTCTTTCTTTCTTACTTCTTCCTTACTTCTTTCTTTCTTATTTCTTACTTCTTTCTTTCTTCTTTCTTACTTCTTTCTTTCTTCTTTCTTACATCTTTCTTACTTCTTTCTTACTTCTTTTTTACTTATTTCTTCTTTCTTTCTTACTTCTTTCTTACTTCTTTCTTACGTCTTTCTTACTTCTTTCTTACGTCTTTCTTCATTCCTTCTAACTTCTTTCTTACTTCTTTCTTACTTCTTTCTTACTTCTTTCTTACTTCTTTCTTACTTCTTTCTTACTTCTTTCTTTCTTTCTTCTTGCTTTCTTCTTTCTTTCTTATTTCTAAATTCTTTCTAACTTCTTTCTAACTTCTTTCTAATTTCTTTCTTACTTCTTTCTTTCTTACTTCTTTCTTACTTCTTTCTTACTTCTTTCTTACTTCTTTCTTACTTCTTTCTTACTTCTTTCTTAGTACTTTCTTCATTCCTTCTTACTTCTTTCTTACTTCTTTCTTACTTCTTTTTTACTTCTTTCTTACTTCTTCCTTACTTCTTTCTTTCTTACTTCTTTCTTACTTCTTTCTTTCTTTATTCTTGCTTTCTTCTTTCTTTCTTATTTCTAAATTCTTTCTAACTTCATTCTAACTTCTTTCTTATTTCTTTCTTAGTTCTTTCTTTCTTCTTTCTTACTTCTTTCTTACTTCTTTCTTACTTCTTTCTTACATCTTTCTACTTTCTTTCTTCTTTCTTACTTCTTTCTTTCTAATTTCTTACTTCTTTCTTAATTCTTTCTTACTTCTTTCTAACTTCTTTTTTCTTCTTTCTTTCTTCTTTATTTCTTTTTCCTTTCTTACTTCTTTCTTACTTCTTTCTTACTTCTTTCTTTCTTACTTCTTTCTTACTTCTTTCGTACTTCTTTCTTTACTTCTTTCTTGCTTCTTTCTTACTTCTTTCTGCCTTCTTTCTTCATTCTTTCTTACTTCTTTCTTACTTCTTTCTTACTTCTTTCTTACTTCTTTCTTACTTCTTTCTTACTTCTTTATTTCTTTCTTTCTTCTTTCTTTCTTCTTTCTTTCTTCTTTCTTTCTTCTTTCTTTCTTATTTCTTTCTTCTTTCTTTCTTCTTTCTTTCTTTCTTATTTCTTTCTTACTTCTTTTGTACTTCTTTCTTACTTCTTTCTTACTTCTTTCTTACTTCTTTCTTACTTCTTTCTTCTTTCTTTCTTACTTCTTCCTTACTTCTTTCTTTCTTATTTCTTACTTCTTTCTTTCTTCTTTCTTACTTCTTTCTTTCTTCTTTCTTACATCTTTCTTACTTCTTTCTTACTTCTTTTTTACTTATTTCTTCTTTCTTTCTTACTTCTTTCTTACTTCTTTCTTACGTCTTTCTTACTTTTTTCTTACTTCTTTCTTCATTCCTTCTAACTTCTTTCTTACTTCTTTCTTACTACTTTCTTCATTAATTCTTACTTCTTTCTTACTTCTTTCTTACTTCTCTCTTACTTCTTTCTAACTTCTTTCTTATTTCTTTCTTACTTCTTTCTTTCTTCTTTCTTACTTATTTCTTACTTCTTTCTTACTTCTTTCTTACATCTTTCTTCTTTCTTTCTTCTTTCTTACTTCTGTCTTTCTTATTTCTTACTTCTTTCTTAATTCTTCCTTACTTCTTTCTTACTTCTTTCTAACTTCTTTTTTCTTCTTTCTTTCTTCTTTATTTCTTTTTCCTTTCTTACTTCTTTCTTACTTCTTTCTTACTTCTTTCTTTCTTACTTCTTTCTTACTTCTTTCGTACTTCTTTCTTTACTTCTTTCTTGCTTCTTTCTTACTTCTTTCTTCCTTCTTTCTTCATTCTTTCTTACTTCTTTCTTCTTTCTTACTTCTTTCTTACTTCTTTCTTACTTCTTTCTTTCTTTCTTGTTTCTTTCTTCTTTCTTTCTTCTCTCTTTCTTCTTTCTTTCTTTCTTATTTCTTTCTTCTTTCTTTCTTCCTTCTTTCTTTCTTACTTCTTTCTTACTTCTTTCTTTCTTGTTTCTTTCTTCTTTCTTTCTTTCTTACTTCTTTCTTACTTCTTTCTAACTTCTTTTTTCTTCTTTCTTCTTCTTTATTTCTTTTTCCTTTCTTACTTCTTTCTTACTTCTTTCTTACTTCTTTCTTTCTTACTTCTTTCTTAATTCTTTCGTACTTCTTTCTTTACTTCTTTCTTGCTTCTTTCTTACTTCTTTCTGCCTTCTTTCTTCATTCTTTCTTACTTCTTTCTTACTTCTTTCTTACTTCTTTCTTACTTCTTTCTTACTTCTTTCTTTCTTTCTTGTTTCTTTCTTCTTTCTTTCTTCTTTCTTTCTTCTTTCTTTCTTATTTCTTTCTTCTTCCTTTCTTCTTTCTTTCTTTCTAACTTCTTTCTTACTTCTTTCTTTCTTTCTTCTTTCTTTCTTCTTTCTTTCTTTCTTACTTCTTTCTTACTTCTTTTTTACTTCTTTCTTACTTCTTTCTTACTTCCTTCTTACTTCTTTCTTACTTCTTTCTTACTTCTTTCTTTCTTTATTCTTGCTTTCTTCTTTCTTTCTTATTTCTAAATTCTTTCTAACTTCTTTCTAACTTCTTTCTTATTTCTTTCTTACTTCTTTCTTTCTTCTTTCTTACTTCTTTCTTACTTCTTTCTTACTTCTTTCTTACATCTTTCTTCTTTCTTTCTTCTTTCTTACTTCTTTCTTTCTTATTTCTTACTTCTTTCTTAATTCTTTCTTACTTCTTTCTTACTTCTTTCTAACTTCTTTTTTCTTCTTTCTTTCTTCTTTATTTCTTTTTCCTTTCTTACTTCTTTCTTACTTCTTTCTTACTTCTTTCTTACTTCTTCCTTTCTTTCTTGTTTCTTTCTTCTTTCTTTCTTCTTTCTTTCTTCTTTCTTTCTTATTTCTTTCTTCTTTCTTTCTTCTTTCTTTCTTTCTTACTTCTTTCTTACTTCTTTCTTTCTTTCTTCTTTCTTTCTTCTTTCTTTCTTTCTTACTTCTTTCTTACTACTTTCTTCATTAATTCTTACTTCTTTCTTACTTCTTTCTTACTTCTTTCTTACTTCTTTCTTCTTTCTTTCTTACTTCCTCCTTACTTCTTTCTTCTTTCTTTCTTACTTCTTCCTTACTTCTTTCTTTCTTATTTCTTACTTCTTTCTTTCTTCTTTCTTACATCTTTCTTACTTCTTTCTTACTTCTTTTTTACTTATTTCTTCTTTCTTTCTTACTTCTTTCTTACTTCTTTCTTACGTCTTTCTTACTTCTTTCTTACTTCTTTCTTCATTCCTTCTAACTTCTTTCTTACTTCTTTCTTACTTCTTTCTTACTACTTTCTTCATTCCTTCTTACTTCTTTCCTACTTCTTTCTTACTTCTTTCTTACTTCTTTTTTACTTCTTTCTTACTTCTTTCTTACTTCCTTCTTACTTCTTTCTTACTTCTTTCTTACTTCTTTCTTTCTTTATTCTTGCTTTCTTCTTTCTTTCTTATTTCTAAATTCTTTCTAACTTCTTTCTAACTTCTTTCTTATTTCTTTCTTACTTCTTTCTTTCTTCTTTCTTACTTCTTTCTTACTTCTTTCTTACTTCTTTCTTACATCTTTCTTCTTTCTTTCTTCTTTCTTACTTCTTTCTTTCTTATTTCTTACTTCTTTCTTAATTCTTTCTTACTTCTTTCTTACTTCTTTCTAACTTCTTTTTTCTTCTTTCTTTCTTCTTTCTTTCTTTTTCCTTTCTTACTTCTTTCTTACTTCTTTCTTACTTCTTTCTTTCTTACTTCTTTCTTACTTCTTTCGTACTTCTTTCTTTACTTCTTTCTTGCTTCTTTCTTACTTCTTTCTGCCTTCTTTCTTCATTCTTTCTTACTTCTTTCTTACTTCTTTCTTACTTCTTTCTTACTTCTTTCTTTCTTTCTTGTTTCTTTCTTCTTTCTTTCTTCTTTCTTTCTTCTTTCTTTCTTATTTCTTTCTTATTTCTTTCTTCTTTCTTTCTTCTTTCTTTCTTTCTTACTTCTTTCTTACTTCTTTCTTTCTTTCTTCTTTCTTTCTTCTTTCTTTCTTTCTTACTTCTTTCTTACTTCTTTTGTACTTCTTTCTTACTTCTTTCTTACTTCTTTCTTACTTCTTTCTTACTTCTTTCTTCTTTCTTTCTTACTTCTTCCTTACTTCTTTCTTTCTTATTTCTTACTTCTTTCTTTCTTCTTTCTTACTTCTTTCTTTCTTCTTTCTTACATCTTTCTTACTTCTTTCTTACTTCTTTTTTACTTATTTCTTCTTTCTTTCTTACTTCTTTCTTACTTCTTTCTTACGTCTTTCTTACTTCTTTCTTCTTTCTTCATTCCTTCTAACTTCTTTCTTACTTCTTTCTTACTTCTTTCTTACTACTTTCTTCATTCCTTCTTACTTCTTTCTTACTTCTTTCTTACTTCTTTTTTACTTCTTTCTTACTTCTTTCTTTCTTTATTCTTGCTTTCTTCTTTCTTTCTTATTTCTAAATTCTTTCTAACTTCTTTCTAACTTCTTTCTTATTTCTTTCTTACTTCTTTCTTTCTTCTTTCTTACTTATTTCTTACTTCTTTCTACTTCTTTCTTACATCTTTCTTCTTTCTTTCTTCTTTCTTACTTCTTTCTTTCTTATTTCTTACTTCTTTCTTAATTCTTTCTTAGTTCTTTCTTACTTCTTTCTAACTTCTTTTTTCTTCTTTCTTTCTTCTTTATTTCTTTTTCCTTTCTTACTTCTTTCTTACTTCTTTCTTACTTCTTTCTTACTTCTTTCTTTCTTACTTCTTTCTTACTTCTTTCGTACTTTTTCTTTACTTCTTTCTTGCTTCTTTCTTACTTCTTTCTTCCTTCTTTCTTCATTCTTTCTTACTTCTTTCTTACTTCTTTCTTACTTCTTTCTTACTTCTTTCTTTCTTTCTTGTTTCTTTCTTTTTTCTTTCTTCTTTCTTTCATCTTTCTTTCTTTCTTATTTCTTTCTTCTTTCTTTCTTCTTTCTTTCTTTCTTACTTCTTTCTTACTTCTTTCTTTCTTTCTTCTTTCTTTCTTCTTTCTTTTTTCTTACTTCTTTCTTACTTCTTTTGTACTTCTTTCTTACTTCTTTCTTTCTTCTTTCTTACTTCTTTCTTACTTCTTTCTTCTTTCTTTCTTACTTCTTCCTTACTTCTTTCTTTCTTATTTCTTACTTCTTTCTTTCTTCTTTCTTACTTCTTTCTTTCTTCTTTCTTACATCTTTCTTACTTCTTTCTTACTTCTTTTTTACTTATTTCTTCTTTCTTTCTTACTTCTTTCTTACTTCTTTCTTACGTCTTTCTTACTTCTTTCTTACTTCTTTCTTCATTCCTTCTAACTTCTTTCTTACTTCTTTCTTACTTCTTTCTTACTTCTTTCTTACCTCTTTCTTACTTCTTTCTTACTTCTTTCTTTCTTTATTCTTGCTTTCTTCTTTCTTTCTTATTTCTAAATTCTTTCTAACTTCTTTCTAACTTCTTTCTTATTTCTTTCTTACTTCTTTCTTTCTTCTTTCTTACTTCTTTCTTACTTCTTTCTTACTTCTTTCTTACATCTTTCTTCTTTCTTTCTTCTTTCTTACTTCTTTCTTTCTTCTTTCTTACATCTTTCTTACTTCTTTCTTACTTCTTTTTTACTTATTTCTTCTTTCTTTCTTACTTCTTTCTTACTTCTTTCTTACGTCTTTCTTACTTCTTTCTTACTTCTTTCTTCATTCCTTCTAACTTCTTTCTTACTTCTTTCTTACTTCTTTCTTACTTCTTTCTTACTTCTTTCTTACTTCTTTCTTACTTCTTTCTTTCTTTCTTCTTGCTTTCTTCTTTCTTTCTTATTTCTAAATTCTTTCTAACTTCTTTCTAATTTCTTTCTTACTTCTTTCTTTCTTACTTCTTTCTTACTTCTTTCTTACTTCTTTCTTACTTCTTTCTTACTACTTTCTTCATTCCTTCTTACTTCTTTCTTACTTCTTTCTTACTTCTTTCTTTCTTTCTTGTTTCTTTCTTGTTTCTTTCTTCTTTCTTTCTTCTTTCTTTCTTATTTCTTTCTTCTTTCTTTCTTCTTTCTTTCTTTCTTACTTCTTTCTTACTTCTTTCTTTCTTTCTTCTTTCTTTCTTCTTTCTTTCTTTCTTACTTCTTTCTTACTTCTTTTGTACTTCTTTCTTACTTCTTTCTTACTTCTTTCTTACTTCTTTCATCTTTCTTTCTTACTTCTTCCTTACTTCTTTCTTTCTTATTTCTTACTTCTTTCTTTCTTCTTTCTTACTTCTTTCTTTCTTCTTTCTTACGTCTTTCTTACTTCTTTCTTACTTCTTTCTTCATTCCTTCTAACTTCTTTCTTACTTCTTTCTTACTTCTTTCTTACTTCTTTCTTACTTCTTTCTTACTTCTTTCTTACTTCTTTCTTACTTCTTTCTTGCTTCTTTCTTACTTCTTTCTTACTTCTTTCTTACTTATTTCTTACTACTTTCTTCATTCCTTCTTACTTCTTTCTTACTTCTTTCTTACTTCTTTTTTACTTCTTTCTTACTTCTTTCTTACTTCCTTCTTAATTCTTTCTTACTTCTTTCTTACTTCTTTCTTTCTTTATTCTTGCTTTCTTCTTTTTTTATTATTTCTAATTTCTTTCTAACTTCTTTCTAACTTCTTTCTTATTTCTTTCTTACTCCTTTCTCTCTTCTTTCTTACTTATTTCTTACTTCTTTCTTACTTCTTTCTTACTTCTTTCTAACTTCTTTATTACTTCTTTCTTACTTCTTTCTAACTTATTTATTTCTTCTTTCTTTCTTCTTTCTTTCTTACATCTTTCTTACTTCTTTCTTACTTCTTTCTTTCTTACTTCTTTCTTACTTCTTTCTAACTACTTTCTTACTTCTTTCTTACTTCTTTCTTACTTCTTTCTTACTTCTTTCTTACTTCTCTCTTACTTCTTTCTTAATTCTTTCTTTCTTTCTTCTTTCTTTCTTCTTTCTTTATTCTTTCTTTCTTCTTCCTTTCTTTCTTCTTTCTTTCTTCTTTCTTTCTTCTTTATTTCTTTTTTTTTTTCTTTCTTTCTTTCTTCTTTCTTTCTTCTTTCTTTCTTTCTTTCTTCTTTCTTTCTTTCTTTCTACTTTCTTTCTTCTTTCTTTCTTCTCTATTTCTTTCTTTCTTCTTTCTTTCTTCTTTCTTTCTTCTTTCATTCTTCTTTCTTTCGTCGTTCTTTCTTCTTTCTTTCTTCTTTCTTTCTTCTTTCTTTCTTCTTTCTTTCTTTGTTCGTTCTGTCTTTCTTTCTTCTTTCTTTCTTACTTCTTTCTTACTTCTTTCTTACTTCTTTCTTCTTTCTTTCTTCTTTCTTTCTTACTTCTTTCTTACTTCTTTCTAACTTCTTTCTTACTTCTTTCTTACTTCTTTATTACTTCTTTCTAACTTCTTTCTTTCTTCTTTCTTACTTCTTTCTTCTTTCTTTCTTACTTCTTTCTTACTTATTTCTTACTTCTTTCTTACTTCTTTCTTACTTCTTTCTTTCTTCTTTCTTTCTCCTTTCTTACTTCTTTCTTTCTTCTTTCTTACTTCTTTATTACTTCTTTCTTACTTCTTTCTTACTTCTTTCTTTCTTCTTTCTTACTTCTTTCTTTCTTACTTCTTTCTTACTTCTTTCTTACTTCTTTCTTACTTCTTTCTAACTTCTTTCTTACTTATTTCTTAATTCTTTCTTTCTTCTTTCTTTCTTATTTCTTACTTCTATCTTACTTCTTTCTTAATTCTTTCTTTCTTTCTTCTTTCTTTCTTACTTCTTTCTTACTTCTTTCTTACTTATTTCTTTCTTAATACTTTCTTACTTCTTTCTTACTTCTTTCTAACTTCTTTCTTACTTCTTTCTAACTTCTTTCTTTCTTCTTTCTTTCTTCTTTCTTTCTTCTTTCTTTATTTCTTTCTTCTTTCTTTCTTTTTTTCTACTTTCTTTCTTCTTTCTTTCTTCTTTCTTCTTTAATCTTTCTTTCTTCTTTCTTCTTTCTTTCTTCGTTCTTTCTTTGTTCTTTCTTTCTTTCTTTCTTCTTTCTTTCTTCTTTCTTCTTTCTTTCTTCTTTCTTACTTCTTTCTTAATTCTTTCTTTCTTCTTTCTTTCTTTCTTCTTTCTTTCTTCATTCTTTCTTCTATCTTTCTTTCTTCTTTCTTTCTTCTTTCTTTCTTCTTTCTTTATTCTTTCTTTCTTATTTCTTACTGCTTTCTTTCTTCTTTCTTTCTTCTTTCTTTCTTCTTTCTTTCTTTCTTACTTCTTTCTTACTTCTTTCTTTCTTTCTTCTTTCTTTCTTTCTTACTTCTTTCTTCTTTCTTTCTTTCTTCTTTCTTTCTTCTTTCTTTCTTCTTTCTTTATTCTTTCTTTCTTCTTTCTTTCTTCTTTCTTTCTTCTTTCTTTCTTACTTATTTCATACTTCTTTCTTACTTATTTCTAACTTCTTTCTTACTTCTTTCGTACTTCTTTCTTCCTTCTTTCTAACTTCTTTCTTACTTCTCTCTTACTTCTTTCTTACTTCTTTCTAACTTATTTCTTTCTTCTTTCTTTCTTCTTTCTTTCTTCTTTCTTTCTTACTTCTTTCTTACTTCTTTCTTACTTCTTTCTTCTTTCTTTCTTCTTTCTTACTTCTTTCTTTCTTATTTCTTACTTCTTTCTTACTTCATTCTTACTTCTTTCTAACTTCTTTTTTCTTCTTTCTTTCTTCTTTATTTCTTCTTCCTTTCTTACTTCTTTCTTACTTCTTTCTTACTTCTTTCTTTCTTACTTCTTTCTTACTTCTTTCGTACTTCTTTCTTTACTTCTTTCTTGCTTCTTTCTTACTTCTTTCTTCCTTCATTCTTCTTTCTTTCTTTCTTCTTTCTTACTTCATTCTTACTTCTTTCTTACTTCTTTCTTACTTCTAACTTCTTTTTTCTTCTTTCTTTCTTCTTTCTTTCTTCTTTCTTTCTTACTTCTTTCTTACTTCGTTCTTACTTCTTTCTTTCATACTTCTTTCTTACTTCTTTTGTACTTCTTTCTTACTTCTTTCTTACTTCTTTCTTACTTCCTTCTTTCTTCTTTCTTACTTCTTTCTTTCTTCTTTCTTAGTTCTTTCTTTCTTCTTTCTTACTTCTTTCTTACTTCTTTCTTACTTCTTTTTTACTTCTTTCTTCTTTCTTTCTTACTTCTTTCTTACTTCTTTCTTTCTTCTTTCTTTCTTCTTTCTTTCTTACTTCTTTCTTACTTCTTTCTTACTTCTTTCTTACTTATTTCTTACTTCTTTCTTTCTTCTTTCTTTCTTCTTTCTTTCTTCTTTCTTACTTCTTTCTTTCTTTCTTCTTTCTTTCTTCTTTCTTTCTTCTTTCTTTCTTCTTTCTTTCTTCTTTCTTTCTTACTTATTTCATACTTCTTTCTTACTTATTTCTAACTTCTTTCTTACTTCTTTCTTTCTCTCTTTCTTCTTTCTTCTCTCTTAATTCTTTCTTACTTCTTTCTTTCTTTCTTCTTTCTTTCTTCTTTCTTTCTTATTTCTTACCTCTTTCTTTCTTCTTTCTTTCTTTCTTCTTACTTTCTTCTTTCTTTCTTCTTTCTTTCTTACTTCTTTCTTACTTCTTTCTTACTTCTTTCTTACTTCTTTCTTACTTCTTTCTCACTTCTATCTTCCTTCATTCTTTCTTTCTTTGTTCTTTCTTTCTTCTTTCTTTCTTATTTCTTACTTCTATCTTACTTCTTTCTTAATTCTTTCTTTCTTTCTTCTTTCTTTCTTCTTTATTTATTTTTTCTTCCTTCTTTCTTTCTTTCTTCTTTCTTTCTTCTTTCTTTCTTCTCTCTTTCTTCTCTCTTTCTTCTTTCTTTCTTCTTTATTTCTTCTTTCTTTCTTCTCTCTTTCTTTCTTCTTTCTTTCTTCTTTCTTTCTTCTTTCTTTATTCTTTCTTTCTTCTTTCTTACTTCTTTCTTACTTCTTTCTTCTTTCTTCTTTCTTTCTTCTTTCTTTCTTCTTTCTTTCTTACTTCTTTCTTACTTCTTTCTTACTTCTTTCTTACTACTTTCTAACTTCTTTCTTACTTCTTTCTTACTTCTTTCTTCTTTCTTTCTTAATTTTTTCTTACTTCTTTCTTACTTCTTTCGTACTTCTTTCTTCCTTCTTTCTAACTTCTTTCTTACTTCTCTCTTACTTCTTTCTTACTTCTTTCTAACTTCTTTCTTTCTTCTTTCTTTCTTCTTTCTTTCTTCTTTCTTTCTTACTTCTTTCTTACTTCTTTCTTCTTTCTTTCTTCTTTCTTACTTCTTTCTTTCTTATTTCTTACTTCTTTCTTACTTCTTTCTTACTTCTTTCTTACTTCTTTCTAACTTCTTTTTTCTTCTTTCTTTCTTCTTTATTTCTTCTTCCTTTCTTACTTCTTTCTTACTTCTTTCTTACTTCTTTCTTTCTTACTTCTTTCTTACTTCTTTCGTACTTCTTTCTTTACTTCTTTCTTGCTTCTTTCTTACTTCTTTCTTCCTTCTTTCTTCTTTCTTTCTTACTTCTTTCTTACTTCTTTCTTACTTCTTTCTTACTTCTTTCTTACTTCTTTCTTACTTCTTTCTTACTTCTTTCTTTCTTCTTTCTTACTTCTTTCTTTCTTCTTTCTTACTTCTTTTTTTCTTCTTTCTTACTTCATTCTTACTTCTTTCTTACTTCTTTCTTACTTCTAACTTCTTTTTTCTTCTTTCTTTCTTCTTTCTTTCTTCTTTCTTTCTTACTTCTTTCTTACTTCGTTCTTACTTCTTTCTTTCCTACTTCTTTCTTACTTCTTTTGTACTTCTTTCTTACTTCTTTCTTACTTCTCTCTTACTTCCTTCTTTCTTCTTTCTTACTTCTTTCTTTCTTCTTTTTTACTTCTTTCTTTCTTCTTTCTTACTTCTTTCTTACTTCTTTCTTACTTCTTTTTTACTTCTTTCTTCTTTCTTTCTTACTTCTTTCTTACTTCTTTCTTACTTCTTTTGTACTTCTTTCTTACTTCTTTCTTACTTCTTTCTTACTTCCTTCTTTCTTCTTTCTTACTTCTTTCTTACTTCTTTCTTACTTCTTTTTTACTTCTTTCTTCTTTATTTCTTTTTCCTTTCTTACTTCTTTCTTACTTCTTTCTTACTTCTTTCTTACTTCTTCCTTTCTTTCTTGTTTCTTTCTTCTTTCTTTCTTCTTTCTTTCTTCTTTCTTTCTTATTTCTTTCTTCTTTCTTTCTTCTTTCTTTCTTTCTTACTTCTTTCTTACTTCTTTCTTTCTTTCTTCTTTCTTTCTTCTTTCTTTCTTTCTTACTTCTTTCTTACTACTTTCTTCATTAATTCTTACTTCTTTCTTACTTCTTTCTTACTTCTTTCTTACTTCTTTCTTCTTTCTTTCTTACTTCCTCCTTACTTCTTTCTTCTTTCTTTCTTACTTCTTCCTTACTTCTTTCTTTCTTATTTCTTACTTCTTTCTTTCTTCTTTCTTACATCTTTCTTACTTCTTTCTTACTTCTTTTTTACTTATTTCTTCTTTCTTTCTTACTTCTTTCTTACTTCTTTCTTACGTCTTTCTTACTTCTTTCTTACTTCTTTCTTCATTCCTTCTAACTTCTTTCTTACTTCTTTCTTACTTCTTTCTTACTACTTTCTTCATTCCTTCTTACTTCTTTCCTACTTCTTTCTTACTTCTTTCTTACTTCTTTTTTACTTCTTTCTTACTTCTTTCTTACTTCCTTCTTACTTCTTTCTTACTTCTTTCTTACTTCTTTCTTTCTTTATTCTTGCTTTCTTCTTTCTTTCTTATTTCTAAATTCTTTCTAACTTCTTTCTAACTTCTTTCTTATTTCTTTCTTACTTCTTTCTTTCTTCTTTCTTACTTCTTTCTTACTTCTTTCTTACTTCTTTCTTACATCTTTCTTCTTTCTTTCTTCTTTCTTACTTCTTTCTTTCTTATTTCTTACTTCTTTCTTAATTCTTTCTTACTTCTTTCTTACTTCTTTCTAACTTCTTTTTTCTTCTTTCTTTCTTCTTTCTTTCTTTTTCCTTTCTTACTTCTTTCTTACTTCTTTCTTACTTCTTTCTTTCTTACTTCTTTCTTACTTCTTTCGTACTTCTTTCTTTACTTCTTTCTTGCTTCTTTCTTACTTCTTTCTGCCTTCTTTCTTCATTCTTTCTTACTTCTTTCTTACTTCTTTCTTACTTCTTTCTTACTTCTTTCTTTCTTTCTTGTTTCTTTCTTCTTTCTTTCTTCTTTCTTTCTTCTTTCTTTCTTATTTCTTTCTTATTTCTTTCTTCTTTCTTTCTTCTTTCTTTCTTTCTTACTTCTTTCTTACTTCTTTCTTTCTTTCTTCTTCTTTCTTTCTTCTTTCTTTCTTTCTTACTTCTTTCTTACTTCTTTTGTACTTCTTTCTTACTTCTTTCTTACTTCTTTCTTACTTCTTTCTTACTTCTTTCTTCTTTCTTTCTTACTTCTTCCTTACTTCTTTCTTTCTTATTTCTTACTTCTTTCTTTCTTCTTTCTTACTTCTTTCTTTCTTCTTTCTTACATCTTTCTTACTTCTTTCTTACTTCTTTTTTACTTATTTCTTCTTTCTTTCTTACTTCTTTCTTACTTCTTTCTTACGTCTTTCTTACTTCTTTCTTCTTTCTTCATTCCTTCTAACTTCTTTCTTACTTCTTTCTTACTTCTTTCTTACTACTTTCTTCATTCCTTCTTACTTCTTTCTTACTTCTTTCTTACTTCTTTTTTACTTCTTTCTTACTTCTTTCTTTCTTTATTCTTGCTTTCTTCTTTCTTTCTTATTTCTAAATTCTTTCTAACTTCTTTCTAACTTCTTTCTTATTTCTTTCTTACTTCTTTCTTTCTTCTTTCTTACTTATTTCTTACTTCTTTCTACTTCTTTCTTACATCTTTCTTCTTTCTTTCTTCTTTCTTACTTCTTTCTTTCTTATTTCTTACTTCTTTCTTAATTCTTTCTTAGTTCTTTCTTACTTCTTTCTAACTTCTTTTTTCTTCTTTCTTTCTTCTTTATTTCTTTTTCCTTTCTTACTTCTTTCTTACTTCTTTCTTACTTCTTTCTTACTTCTTTCTTTCTTACTTCTTTCTTACTTCTTTCGTACTTTTTCTTTACTTCTTTCTTGCTTCTTTCTTACTTCTTTCTTCCTTCTTTCTTCATTCTTTCTTACTTCTTTCTTACTTCTTTCTTACTTCTTTCTTACTTCTTTCTTTCTTTCTTGTTTCTTTCTTTTTTCTTTCTTCTTTCTTTCTTCTTTCTTTCTTTCTTATTTCTTTCTTCTTTCTTTCTTCTTTCTTTCTTTCTTACTTCTTTCTTACTTCTTTCTTTCTTTCTTCTTTCTTTCTTCTTTCTTTTTTCTTACTTCTTTCTTACTTCTTTTGTACTTCTTTCTTACTTCTTTCTTTCTTCTTTCTTACTTCTTTCTTACTTCTTTCTTCTTTCTTTCTTACTTCTTCCTTACTTCTTTCTTTCTTATTTCTTACTTCTTTCTTTCTTCTTTCTTACTTCTTTCTTTCTTCTTTCTTACATCTTTCTTACTTCTTTCTTACTTCTTTTTTACTTATTTCTTCTTTCTTTCTTACTTCTTTCTTACTTCTTTCTTACGTCTTTCTTACTTCTTTCTTACTTCTTTCTTCATTCCTTCTAACTTCTTTCTTACTTCTTTCTTACTTCTTTCTTACTTCTTTCTTACCTCTTTCTTACTTCTTTCTTACTTCTTTCTTTCTTTATTCTTGCTTTCTTCTTTCTTTCTTATTTCTAAATTCTTTCTAACTTCTTTCTAACTTCTTTCTTATTTCTTTCTTACTTCTTTCTTTCTTCTTTCTTACTTCTTTCTTACTTCTTTCTTACTTCTTTCTTACATCTTTCTTCTTTCTTTCTTCTTTCTTACTTCTTTCTTTCTTCTTTCTTACATCTTTCTTACTTCTTTCTTACTTCTTTTTTACTTATTTCTTCTTTCTTTCTTACTTCTTTCTTACTTCTTTCTTACGTCTTTCTTACTTCTTTCTTACTTCTTTCTTCATTCCTTCTAACTTCTTTCTTACTTCTTTCTTACTTCTTTCTTACTTCTTTCTTACTTCTTTCTTACTTCTTTCTTACTTCTTTCTTTCTTTCTTCTTGCTTTCTTCTTTCTTTCTTATTTCTAAATTCTTTCTAACTTCTTTCTAATTTCTTTCTTACTTCTTTCTTTCTTACTTCTTTCTTACTTCTTTCTTACTTCTTTCTTACTTCTTTCTTACTACTTTCTTCATTCCTTCTTACTTCTTTCTTACTTCTTTCTTACTTCTTTCTTTCTTTCTTGTTTCTTTCTTGTTTCTTTCTTCTTTCTTTCTTCTTTCTTTCTTATTTCTTTCTTCTTTCTTTCTTCTTTCTTTCTTTCTTACTTCTTTCTTACTTCTTTCTTTCTTTCTTCTTTCTTTCTTCTTTCTTTCTTTCTTACTTCTTTCTTACTTCTTTTGTACTTCTTTCTTACTTCTTTCTTACTTCTTTCTTACTTCTTTCATCTTTCTTTCTTACTTCTTCCTTACTTCTTTCTTTCTTATTTCTTACTTCTTTCTTTCTTCTTTCTTACTTCTTTCTTTCTTCTTTCTTACGTCTTTCTTACTTCTTTCTTACTTCTTTCTTCATTCCTTCTAACTTCTTTCTTACTTCTTTCTTACTTCTTTCTTACTTCTTTCTTACTTCTTTCTTACTTCTTTCTTACTTCTTTCTTACTTCTTTCTTGCTTCTTTCTTACTTCTTTCTTACTTCTTTCTTACTTATTTCTTACTACTTTCTTCATTCCTTCTTACTTCTTTCTTACTTCTTTCTTACTTCTTTTTTACTTCTTTCTTACTTCTTTCTTACTTCCTTCTTAATTCTTTCTTACTTCTTTCTTACTTCTTTCTTTCTTTATTCTTGCTTTCTTCTTTTTTTATTATTTCTAATTTCTTTCTAACTTCTTTCTAACTTCTTTCTTATTTCTTTCTTACTCCTTTCTCTCTTCTTTCTTACTTATTTCTTACTTCTTTCTTACTTCTTTCTTACTTCTTTCTAACTTCTTTATTACTTCTTTCTTACTTCTTTCTAACTTATTTATTTCTTCTTTCTTTCTTCTTTCTTTCTTACATCTTTCTTACTTCTTTCTTACTTCTTTCTTTCTTACTTCTTTCTTACTTCTTTCTAACTACTTTCTTACTTCTTTCTTACTTCTTTCTTACTTCTTTCTTACTTCTTTCTTACTTCTCTCTTACTTCTTTCTTAATTCTTTCTTTCTTTCTTCTTTCTTTCTTCTTTCTTTATTCTTTCTTTCTTCTTCCTTTCTTTCTTCTTTCTTTCTTCTTTCTTTCTTCTTTATTTCTTTTTTTTTTTTCTTTCTTTCTTTCTTCTTTCTTTCTTCTTTCTTTCTTTCTTTCTTCTTTCTTTCTTTCTTTCTACTTTCTTTCTTCTTTCTTTCTTCTCTATTTCTTTCTTTCTTCTTTCTTTCTTCTTTCTTTCTTCTTTCATTCTTCTTTCTTTCGTCGTTCTTTCTTCTTTCTTTCTTCTTTCTTTCTTCTTTCTTTCTTCTTTCTTTCTTTGTTCGTTCTGTCTTTCTTTCTTCTTTCTTTCTTACTTCTTTCTTACTTCTTTCTTACTTCTTTCTTCTTTCTTTCTTCTTTCTTTCTTACTTCTTTCTTACTTCTTTCTAACTTCTTTCTTACTTCTTTCTTACTTCTTTATTACTTCTTTCTAACTTCTTTCTTTCTTCTTTCTTACTTCTTTCTTCTTTCTTTCTTACTTCTTTCTTACTTATTTCTTACTTCTTTCTTACTTCTTTCTTACTTCTTTCTTTCTTCTTTCTTTCTCCTTTCTTACTTCTTTCTTTCTTCTTTCTTACTTCTTTATTACTTCTTTCTTACTTCTTTCTTACTTCTTTCTTTCTTCTTTCTTACTTCTTTCTTTCTTACTTCTTTCTTACTTCTTTCTTACTTCTTTCTTACTTCTTTCTAACTTCTTTCTTACTTATTTCTTAATTCTTTCTTTCTTCTTTCTTTCTTATTTCTTACTTCTATCTTACTTCTTTCTTAATTCTTTCTTTCTTTCTTCTTTCTTTCTTACTTCTTTCTTACTTCTTTCTTACTTATTTCTTTCTTAATACTTTCTTACTTCTTTCTTACTTCTTTCTAACTTCTTTCTTACTTCTTTCTAACTTCTTTCTTTCTTCTTTCTTTCTTCTTTCTTTCTTCTTTCTTTATTTCTTTCTTCTTTCTTTCTTTTTTTCTACTTTCTTTCTTCTTTCTTTCTTCTTTCTTCTTTAATCTTTCTTTCTTCTTTCTTCTTTCTTTCTTCGTTCTTTCTTTCTTTTCTTTCTTTCTTTCTTCTTTCTTTCTTCTTTCTTCTTTCTTTCTTCTTTCTTACTTCTTTCTTTATTCTTTCTTTCTTCTTTCTTTCTTTCTTCTTTCTTTCTTCATTCTTTCTTCTATCTTTCTTTCTTCTTTCTTTCTTCTTTCTTTCTTCTTTCTTTATTCTTTCTTTCTTATTTCTTACTGCTTTCTTTCTTCTTTCTTTCTTCTTTCTTTCTTCTTTCTTTCTTTCTTACTTCTTTCTTACTTCTTTCTTTCTTTCTTCTTTCTTTCTTTCTTACTTCTTTCTTCTTTCTTTCTTTCTTCTTTCTTTCTTCTTTCTTTCTTCTTTCTTTATTCTTTCTTTCTTCTTTCTTTCTTCTTTCTTTCTTCTTTCTTTCTTACTTATTTCATACTTCTTTCTTACTTATTTCTAACTTCTTTCTTACTTCTTTCGTACTTCTTTCTTCCTTCTTTCTAACTTCTTTCTTACTTCTCTCTTACTTCTTTCTTACTTCTTTCTAACTTATTCTTTCTTCTTTCTTTCTTCTTTCTTTCTTACTTCTTTCTTACTTCTTTCTTACTTCTTTCTTCTTTCTTTCTTCTTTCTTACTTCTTTCTTTCTTATTTCTTACTTCTTTCTTACTTCATTCTTACTTCTTTCTAACTTCTTTTTTCTTCTTTCTTTCTTCTTTATTTCTTCTTCCTTTCTTACTTCTTTCTTACTTCTTTCTTACTTCTTTCTTTCTTACTTCTTTCTTACTTCTTTCGTACTTCTTTCTTTACTTCTTTCTTGCTTCTTTCTTACTTCTTTCTTCCTTCATTCTTCTTTCTTTCTTTCTTCTTTCTTACTTCATTCTTACTTCTTTCTTACTTCTTTCTTACTTCTAACTTCTTTTTTCTTCTTTCTTTCTTCTTTCTTTCTTCTTTCTTTCTTACTTCTTTCTTACTTCGTTCTTACTTCTTTCTTTCATACTTCTTTCTTACTTCTTTTGTACTTCTTTCTTACTTCTTTCTTACTTCTTTCTTACTTCCTTCTTTCTTCTTTCTTACTTCTTTCTTTCTTCTTTCTTAGTTCTTTCTTTCTTCTTTCTTACTTCTTTCTTACTTCTTTCTTACTTCTTTTTTACTTCTTTCTTCTTTCTTTCTTACTTCTTTCTTACTTCTTTCTTTCTTCTTTCTTTCTTCTTTCTTTCTTACTTCTTTCTTACTTCTTTCTTACTTCTTTCTTACTTATTTCTTACTTCTTTCTTTCTTCTTTCTTTCTTCTTTCTTTCTTTCTTTCTTTTCTTTCTTCTTTCTTTCTTCTTTCTTTCTTCTTTCTTTCTTCTTTCTTTCTTACTTATTTCATACTTCTTTCTTACTTATTTCTAACTTCTTTCTTACTTCTTTCTTTCTCTCTTTCTTCTTTCTTCTCTCTTAATTCTTTCTTACTTCTTTCTTTCTTTCTTCTTTCTTTCTTTCTTTCTTCTTTTCTTACCTCTTTCTTTCTTCTTTCTTTCTTTCTTCTTACTTCTTCTTTCTTTCTTCTTTCTTTCTTACTTCTTTCTTACTTCTTTCTTACTTCTTTCTTACTTCTTTCTTACTTCTTTCTTACTTCTTTCTTACTTCTTTCTTACTTCTTTCTCACTTCTATCTTCCTTCATTCTTTCTTTCTTTGTTCTTTCTTTCTTCTTTCTTTCTTATTTCTTACTTCTATCTTACTTCTTTCTTAATTCTTTCTTTCTTTCTTCTTTCTTTCTTCTTTATTTATTTTTTCTTCCTTCTTTCTTTCTTTCTTCTTTCTTTCTTCTTTCTTTCTTCTCTCTTTCTTCTCTCTTTCTTCTTTCTTTCTTCTTTATTTCTTCTTTCTTTCTTCTCTCTTTCTTTCTTCTTTCTTTCTTCTTTCTTTCTTCTTTCTTTATTCTTTCTTTCTTCTTTCTTACTTCTTTCTTACTTCTTTCTTCTTTCTTCTTTCTTTCTTCTTTCTTTCTTCTTTCTTTCTTACTTCTTTCTTACTTCTTTCTTACTTCTTTCTTACTACTTTCTAACTTCTTTCTTACTTCTTTCTTACTTCTTTCTTCTTTCTTTCTTAATTTTTTCTTACTTCTTTCTTACTTCTTTCGTACTTCTTTCTTCCTTCTTTCTAACTTCTTTCTTACTTCTCTCTTACTTCTTTCTTACTTCTTTCTAACTTCTTTCTTTCTTCTTTCTTTCTTCTTTCTTTCTTCTTTCTTTCTTACTTCTTTCTTACTTCTTTCTTCTTTCTTTCTTCTTTCTTACTTCTTTCTTTCTTATTTCTTACTTCTTTCTTACTTCTTTCTTACTTCTTTCTTACTTCTTTCTAACTTCTTTTTTCTTCTTTCTTTCTTCTTTATTTCTTCTTCCTTTCTTACTTCTTTCTTACTTCTTTCTTACTTCTTTCTTTCTTACTTCTTTCTTACTTCTTTCGTACTTCTTTCTTTACTTCTTTCTTGCTTCTTTCTTACTTCTTTCTTCCTTCTTTCTTCTTTCTTTCTTACTTCTTTCTTACTTCTTTCTTACTTCTTTCTTACTTCTTTCTTACTTCTTTCTTACTTCTTTCTTACTTCTTTCTTTCTTCTTTCTTACTTCTTTCTTTCTTCTTTCTTACTTCTTTTTTTCTTCTTTCTTACTTCATTCTTACTTCTTTCTTACTTCTTTCTTACTTCTAACTTCTTTTTTCTTCTTTCTTTCTTCTTTCTTTCTTCTTTCTTTCTTACTTCTTTCTTACTTCGTTCTTACTTCTTTCTTTCCTACTTCTTTCTTACTTCTTTTGTACTTCTTTCTTACTTCTTTCTTACTTCTCTCTTACTTCCTTCTTTCTTCTTTCTTACTTCTTTCTTTCTTCTTTTTTACTTCTTTCTTTCTTCTTTCTTACTTCTTTCTTACTTCTTTCTTACTTCTTTTTTACTTCTTTCTTCTTTCTTTCTTACTTCTTTCTTACTTCTTTCTTACTTCTTTTGTACTTCTTTCTTACTTCTTTCTTACTTCTTTCTTACTTCCTTCTTTCTTCTTTCTTACTTCTTTCTTACTTCTTTCTTACTTCTTTTTTACTTCTTTCTTCTTTCTTTCTTACTTCTTTCTTACTTCTTTCTTACTTCTTTCTTACTTCTTTCTTCATTCCTTCTTACTTCTTTATTACTTCTTTCTTACTTCTTTCTTACTTCTTTCTTTCTTTCTTCTTGCTTTCCTCTTTCTTTCTTATTTCTAAATTCTTTCTAACTTCTTTCTAATTTTTTCTTACTTCTTTCTTTCTTACTTCTTTCTTCTTTCTTTCTTCTTTCTTTCTTACTTCTTTCTTACTTCTTTCTTACTTCTTTCTAACTTATTTCTTACTTCTTTCTTACTTCTTTCTAACTTCTTTCTTTCTTCTTTCTTTCTTCTTTCTTTCTTACTTTTTTCTTACTTCTTTCTTACTTCTTTCTTCTTTCTTTCTTCTTTCTTACTTCTTTCTTTCTTATTTCTTACTTCTTTCTTACTTCTTTCTTACTTCTTTCTTACTTCTTTCTAACTTCTTTTTTCTTCTTTCTTTCTTCTTTATTTCTTCTTCCTTTCTTACTTCTTTCTTACTTCTTTCTTACTTCTTTCTTTCTTACTTCTTTCTTACTTCTTTCGTACTTCTTTCTTTACTTCTTTCTTGCTTCTTTCTTACTTCTTTCTTCCTTCTTTCTTCTTTCTTTCTTACTTCTTTCTTACTTCTTTCTTACTTCTTTCTTACTTCTTTCTTACTTCTTTCTTACTTCTTTCTTACTTCTTTCTTTCTTCTTTCTTACTTCTTTCTTTCTTCTTTCTTACTTCTTTTTTTCTTCTTTCTTACTTCATTCTTACTTCTTTCTTACTTCTTTCTTACTTCTAACTTCTTTTTTCTACTTTCTTTCTTCTTTCTTTCTTCTTTCTTTCTTACTTCTTTCTTACTTCGTTCTTACTTCTTTCTTTCCTACTTCTTTCTTACTTCTTTTGTACTTCTTTCTTACTTCTTTCTTACTTCTCTCTTACTTCCTTCTTTCTTCTTTCTTACTTCTTTCTTTCTTCTTTTTTACTTCTTTCTTTCTTCTTTCTTACTTCTTTCTTACTTCTTTCTTACTTCTTTTTTACTTCTTTCTTCTTTCTTTCTTACTTCTTTCTTACTTCTTTCTTACTTCTTTTGTACTTCTTTCTTACTTCTTTCTTACTTCTTTCTTACTTCCTTCTTTCTTCTTTCTTACTTCTTTCTTACTTCTTTCTTACTTCTTTTTTACTTCTTTCTTCTTTCTTTATTACTTCTTTCTTACTTCTTTCTTACTTCTTTCTTACTTCTTTCTTCATTCCTTCTTACTTCTTTATTACTTCTTTCTTACTTCTTTCTTACTTCTTTCTTTCTTTCTTCTTGCTTTCCTCTTTCTTTCTTATTTCTAAATTCTTTCTAACTTCTTTCTAATTTTTTCTTACTTCTTTCTTTCTTACTTCTTTCTTCTTTCTTTCTTCTTTCTTTCTTACTTCTTTCTTACTTCTTTCTTACTTCTTTCTAACTTATTTCTTACTTCTTTCTTACTTCTTTCTAACTTCTTTCTTTCTTCTTTCTTTCTTCTTTCTTTCTTACTTTTTTCTTACTTCTTTCTTACTTCTTTCTTTCTTACTTCTTCCTTACTACTTTCTAACTACTTTCTTACTTCTTTCTTACTGCTTTCTAACTTCTTTCTAACTTCTTTCTTTCTTCTTTCTTTCTTCTTTCTTTCTTCTTTCTTTCTTACTTCTTTCTTACTTCTTTTTTACTTCTTTCTTACTTCTTTCTTACTTCTTTCTTACTTCTTTCTTACTTCTTTCTTTCTTCTTTCTTACTTCTTTCTTTCTTCTTTCTTACTTCTTTCTTTCTTACTTCTTTCTTACTTCTTTCTTACTTCTTTGTTACTTCTTTCTTTCTTCTTTCTTTCTTCTTTCTTTCTTTCTTTGTTCTTTCTTTCTTTTTTTCTACTTTCTTTCTTCTTTGTTTCTTCTTTCTTCTTTATTCTTTCTTTCTTCTTTCTTCTTTCTTTCTTCGTTCTTTCTTTGTTCTTTCTTCTTTCTTTCTTCATTCTTTCTTCTCTCTTTCTTTCTTCTTTCTTTCTTCTTTCTTTCTTCTTTCTTTATTCTTTCTTTCTTATTTCTTACATCTTTCTTACTTCTTTCTTATTTCTTCTTTCTTTCTTCTTTCTTTTTTCTTTCTTCTTTCTTTCTTACTTCTTTCATACTTCTTTCTTACCTCTTTCTTACTACTTTCTAACTTCTTTCTTACTTCTTTCTTAATTCTTTCTTACTTCTTTCTTTCTTTCTTCTTTCTTTCTTCTTTCTTTCTTATTTCTTTCTTCTTTCTTTATTCTTTCTTTCTTCTTTCTTTCTCTCTTACTTCTTTCTTACTTCTTTCTTTCTTTCTTCTTTCTTTTTCTTTCTTTCTTTCTTACTTCTTTCTTCTTTCTTTCTTTCTTCTTTCTTCTTTCTTTCTTCTTTCTTTCTTCTTTCTTTCTTCTTTCTTTCTTCTTTCTTTCTTCTTTCTTTCTTTCTTACTTCTTTTTTACTTCTTTCTTTCTTTCTTCTTTCTTTCTTCTTTCTTTCTTCTTTCTTTCTTCTTTCTTTCTTACTTATTTCATACTTCTTTCTTACTTATAACTAACTTGTTTCTTACTTCTTTCTTTCTCTCTTTCTTCTTTCTTCTTTCTTACTTCTTTATTACTTCTTTCTTTCTTTCTTCTTTCTTTCTTATTTCTTACTGCTTTCTAACTTCTTTCTTTCTTTCTTCTTTCTTTCTTCTTTTTTTCTACTTTCATTCTTCTTTCTTTCGTCTTTCTTTCTTCTTTCTTTCTTCTTCCTTTTCTTTGTTCTTTCTTTCTTTCTTTCTTTCTTCTTTCTTTCTTCTTTCTTTCTTCTTTCTTTCTTCTTTCTTTCTTACTTCATTCTTACTTCTTTCTTCTTTCTTTCTTCTTTCTTTCTTACTTCTTTCTTACTTCTTTCTTACTTCTTTCTTACTTCTTTCTTACTTCTTTCTTACTTCTTTCTAACTTCTTTCTTTCTTCTTTCTTTCATCTTTCTTTCTTACTTTTTTCTTACTTCTTTCTTACTTCTTTCTTTCTTACTTCTTCCTTACTACTTTCTAACTACTTTCTTACTTCTTTCTTACTGCTTTCTATCTTCTTTCTAACTTCTTTCTTTCTTCTTTCTTTCTTCTTTCTTTCTTCTTTCTTTCTTACTTCTTTCTTACTTCTTTCTTACCTCTTTCTTACTTATTTCTTACTTCTTTCTTTCTTCTTTCTTTCTTCTTTCTTTCTTCTTTCTTACTTCTTTCTTTCTTCTTTCTTACTTCTTTTTTTCTTTCTTCTTTCTTTCTTCTTTCTTTCTTCTTTCTTTCTTCTTTCTTTCTTCTTTCTTTCTTCTTTCTTTCTTACTTATTTCATACTTCTTTCTTACTTATTTCTAACTTCTTTCTTACTTCTTTCTTTCTCTCTTTCTTCTTTCTTCTCTCTTAATTCTTTCTTACTTCTTTCTTTCTTTCTTCTTTCTTTCTTCTTTCTTTCTTATTTCTTACCTCTTTCTTTCTTCTTTCTTTCTTTCTTCTTACTTTCTTCTTTCTTTCTTCTTTCTTTCTTACTTCTTTCTTACTTCTTTCTTACTTCTTTCTTACTTCTTTCTTACTTCTTTCTTACTTCTTTCTCACTTCTATCTTCCTTCATTCTTTCTTTCTCTGTTCTTTCATTCTTCTTTCTTTCTTATTTCTTTCTTCTTTCTTACTTCTTTCTTAATTCTTTCTTTCTTTCTTCTTTCTTTCTTCTTTATTTATTTTTTCTTCCTTCTTTCTTTCTTTCTTCTTTTTTTCTTCTTTCTTTCTTCTCTCTTTCTTCTCTCTTTCTTCTTTCTTTCTTCTTTCTTTCTTCTTTCTTTCTTCTCTCTTTCTTTCTTCTTTCTTTCTTCTTTCTTTCTTCTTTCTTTATTCTTTCTTTCTTCTTTCTTACTTCTTTCTTACTCCTTTCTTCTTTCTTCTTTCTTTCTTCTTTCTTTCTTCTTTCTTTCTTACTTCTTTCTTACTTCTTTCTTCTTTCTTTCTTCTTTCTTACTTCTTTCTTTCTTATTTCTTACTTCTTTCTTACTTCTTTCTTACTTCTTTCTTACTTCTTTCTGACTTCTTTTTTCTTCTTTCTTTCTTCTTTATTTCTTCTTCCTTTCTTACTTCTTTCTTACTTCTTTCTTACTTCTTTCTTTCTTACTTCTTTCTTACTTCTTTCGTACTTCTTTCTTTACTTCTTTCTTGCTTCTTTCTTACTTCTTTCTTCCTTCTTTCTTCTTTCTTTCTTACTTCTTTCTTACTTCTTTCTTACTTCTTTCTTACTTCTTTCTTACTTCTTTCTTTCTTCTTTCTTACTTCTTTCTTTCTTCTTTCTTACTTCTTTCTTTCTTCTTTCTTACTTCATTCTTACTTCTTTCTTACTTCTTTCTTACTTCTAACTTCTTTTTTCTTCTTTCTTTCTTCTTTCTTTCTTCTTTCTTTCTTACTTCTTTCTTACTTCGTTCTTACTTCTTTCTTTCCTACTTCTTTCTTACTTCTTTTGTACTTCTTTCTTACTTCTTTCTTACTTCTTTCTTACTTCCTTCTTTCTTCTTTCTTACTTCTTTCTTTCTTCTTTTTTACTTCTTTCTTTCTTCTTTCTTACTTCTTTCTTACTTCTTTCTTACTTCTTTTTTACTTCTTTCTTCTTTCTTTCTTACTTCTTTCTTACTTCTTTCTTACTTCTTTTGTACTTCTTTCTTACTTCTTTCTTACTTCTTTCTTACTTCTTTTTTACTTCTTTCTTCTTTCTTTCTTACTTCTTTCTTACTTCTTTCTTACTTCTTTCTTACTTCTTTCTTCATTCCTTCTTACTTCTTTATTACTTCTTTCTTACTTCTTTCTTACTTCTTTCTTTCTTTCTTCTTGTTTTCCTCTTTCTTTCTTATTTCTAAATTCTTTCTAACTTCTTTCTAACTTCTTTCTAATTTCTTTCTTACTTCTTTCTTTCTTACTTCTTTCTAACTTCTTTCTTTCTTCTTTCTTTCTTCTTTCTTTCTTACTTTTTTCTTACTTCTTTCTTACTTCTTTCTTTCTTACTTCTTCCTTACTACTTTCTAACTACTTTCTTACTTCTTTCTTACTGCTTTCTAACTTCTTTCTAACTTCTTTCTTTCTTCTTTCTTTCTTCTTTCTTTCTTCTTTCTTTCTTACTTCTTTCTTACTTCTTTCTTACTTCTTTCTTACTTCTTTCTTACTTCTTTCTTTCTTCTTTCTTACTTCTTTCTTTCTTCTTTCTTACTTCTTTCTTTCTTACTTCTTTCTTACTTCTTTCTTACTTCTTTCTTACTTCTTTCTTACTTCTTTCTTACTTCTTTCTTACTTCTTTCTTACTTCTTTCTTACTACTTTCTTCTTTCCTTCTTACTTCTTTCATACTTCTTACTTCTTTCTTACTTCTTTCTTACTTCTTTCTAACTTCTTTCTTTCTTCTTTCTTTCTTCTTTCTTACTTCTTTCTTCTTTCTTTCTTACTTCTTTCTTACTTCTTTCTTACTTCTTTGTTACTTCTTTCTTTCTTCTTTCTTTCTTCTTTCTTTCTTTCTTTGTTCTTTCTTTCTTTTTTTCTACTTTCTTTCTTCTTTGTTTCTTCTTTCTTCTGTATTCTTTCTTTCTTCTTTCTTTCTTCGTTCTTTCTTTGTTCTTTCTTCTTTCTTTCTTCATTCTTTCTTCTCTCTTTCTTTCTTCTTTCTTTCTTCTTTCTTCTTTCTTTCTTACTTCTTTCATACTTCTTTCTTACTTCTTTCTTACTACTTTCTAACTTCTTTCTTACTTCTTTCTTAATTCTTTCTTACTTCTTTCTTTCTTTCTTCTTTCTTTCTTCTTTCTTTCTTATTTCTTTCTTCTTTCATTATTCTTTCTTTCTTCTTTCTTTCTTTCTTACTTCTTTCTTACTTCTTTCTTTCTTTCTTCTTTCTTTTTCTTTCTTTCTTTCTTACTTCTTTCTTCTTTCTTTCTTTCTTCTTTCTTCTTTCTTTCTTCTTTCTCTCTTCTTTCTTTCTTCTTTCTTTCTTCTTTCTTTCTTCTTTCTTTCTTTCTTACTTCTTTTTTACTTCTTTCTTTCTTTCTTCTTTCTTTCTTCTCTCTTTCTTCTTTCTTTCTTCTTTCTTTCTTACTTATTTCATACTTCTTTCTTACTTCTTTCTTTCTCTCTTTCTTCTTTCTTCTTTCTTACTTCTTTATTACTTCTTTCTTTAATTCTTCTTTCTTTCTTCTTTCTTTCTTATTTCTTACTTCTTTCTAACATCTTTCTTTCTTTCTTCTTTCTTTCTTCTTTCTTTCTTCTTTCATTCTTCTTTCTTTCGTCTTTCTTTCTTCTTTCTTTCTTCTTCCTTTCTTCTTTCTTTCTTTTTCTTTCTTTGTTCTGTCTTTCTTTCTTTCTTTCTTCTCTCTTTCTTCTTTCTTTCTTCTTTCTTTCTTCTTTCTTTCTTACTTCTTTCTTACTTCTTTCTTCTTTCTTTCTTCTTTCTTTCTTACTTCTTTCTTACTTCTTTCTTACTTCTTTCTTACTTCTTTCTAACTTCTTTCTTACTTCTTTCTTACTTCTATATTACTTCTTTCTAACTTCTTTCTTTCTTCTTTCTTACTTCTTTCTTCTTTCTTTCTTACTTCTTTCTTACTTATTCCTTGCTTCTTTCTTACTTCTTTCTTACTTCTTTCTTACTTCTTTCTAACTTCTTTCTTACTTCTTTCTAACTTCATTCTTTATTCTTTCTTTCTTCTTTCTTATGTCTTTCTTCTTTCTTTCTTACTTCTTTCTTACTTCATTGTTACTTTTCTTACTTCTTTCTTTCTTCTTTCTTTCTTCTTTATTTCTTCTTTCTTTCTTTCTTTCTTCTTTCTTTTTTTCTACGTTCTTTCTTCTTTCTTTCTTCTTTCTTCTTTCTTCTTTCTTTCTTCTTTATTCTTTCTTTCTTCGTTCTTTCTTTGTTCTTTCTTTCTTACTTTCTTCTTTCTTTCTTCTTTCTTCTTTCTTTCTTCTTTCTTTCTTCTCTCTTTCTTCTTTCTTTCTTCTTTCTTTCTTCATTCTTTCTTCTCTCTTTCTTTCTTCTTTCTTTCTTCTTTCTTTCTTTCTTACTTCTTTCTTCTTTCTTTTTTCTTCTTTCTTTCTTCTTTCTTTATTCTTTGTTTCTTCTTTCTTTCTTCTTTCTTACTTCTTTCTTACTTCTTTCTTACTTCTTTCTTACTTCTTTCTTACTTCTTTCTTACTTCTTTCTAACTTCTTTCTTTCTTCTTTCTTTCTTCTTTCTTACTTCTTTCTTCTTTCTTTCTTACTTCTTTCTTAATTCTTTGTTACTTCTTTCTTACTTCTTTCTTTCTTCTTTCTTTCTTTTTTTCTACTTTCTTTCTTCTTTCTTTCTTCTTTCTTCTTTATTCTTTCTTTCTTCTTTCTTCTTTCTTTCTTCGTTCTTTCTTTTTTCTTTCTTTCTTACTTTCTTCTTTCTTTCTTCTTTCTTCTTTCTTTCTTCTTTCTTGCTTCTCTCTTTCTTCTCTCTTTCTTCTTTCTTTCTTCTTTCTTTCTTCATTCTTTCTTCTCTCTTTCTTTCTTCTTTCTTTCTTCTTTCTTTCTTACTTCTTTCTTACTTCTTTCTTACTTCTTTCTTACTACTTTCTAACTTCTTTCTTACTTCTTTCTTACTTCTTTCTTACTTCTTTCTTACTTCTTTCTTTCTTTCCTCTTTCTTTCTTCTTTCTTTCTTCTTTCTTTCTTCTTTCTTTCTTCTTTCTTTCTTCTTTTTCTTCTTTCTTTCAAATTTCTTTCTTCTTTCTTTCTTCTTTCTTTGTTACTTATTTCATACTTCTTTCTTACTTATTTCTAACGTCTTTCTTACTTCTTTCTTTCTCTCTTTCTTCTTCCTTCTTTCTTTCTTCTTTCTTTCTTCTTTCTTTATTCTTTCTTTTTATTTCTTACTTCTTTCTTACTTCTTTCTTATTTCTTCTTTCTTTCTTCTTTCTTTCTTCTTTCTTCTTTCTTTCTTACTTCTTTCATACTTCTTTCTTACTTCTTTCTTACTACTTTCTAACTTCTTTCTTACTTCTTTCTTAATTCTTTCTTACTTCTTTCTTTCTTTCTTCTTTCTTTCTTCTTTCTTTCTTATTTCTTTCTTCTTTCATTATTCTTTCTTTCTTCTTTCTTTCTTTCTTACTTCTTTCTTACTTCTTTCTTTCTTTCTTCTTTCTTTTTCTTTCTTTCTTTCTTACTTCTTTATTCTTTCTTTCTTTCTTCTTTCTTCTTTCTTTCTTCTTTCTTTCTTCTTTCTTTCTTCTTTCTTTCTTCTTTCTTTCTTCTTTCTTTCTTTCTTACTTCTTTTTTACTTCTTTCTTTCTTTCTTCTTTCTTTCTTCTTTCTTTCTTCTTTCTTTCTTCTTTCTTTCTTACTTATTTCATACTTCTTTCTTACTTCTTTCTTTCTCTCTTTCTTCTTTCTTCTTTCTTACTTCTTTATTAATTCTTTATTTCTTTCTTCTTTCTTTCTTCTTTCTTTCTTATTTCTTACTTCTTTCTAACTTCTTTCTTTCTTTCTTCTTTCTTTCTTCTTTCTTTCTTCTTTCATTCTTCTTTCTTTCTTCTTCCTTTCTTCTTTCTTTCTTTTTCTTTCTTTGTTCTTTCTTTCTTTCTTTCTTTCTTCTTTCTTTCTTCTTTCTTTCTTCTTTCTTTCTTCTTTCTTTCTTACTTCTTTCTTACTTCTTTCTTCTTTCTTTCTTCTTTCTTTCTTCTTTCTTACTTCTTTCTTACTTCTTTCTTACTTCTTTCTAACTTCTTTCTTACTTCTTTCTTACTTCTATATTACTTCTTTCTAACTTCTTTCTTTCTTCTTTCTTACTTCTTTCTTCTTTCTTTCTTACTTCTTTCTTACTTATTCCTTGCTTCTTTCTTACTTCTTTCTTACTTCTTTCTTACTTCTTTCTAACTTCTTTCTTACTTCTTTCTAACTTCATTCTTTCTTCTTTCTTTCTTCTTTCTTACTTCTTTCTTCCTTCTTTCTTACTTCTTTCTTACTTCATTGTTACTTTTCTTACTTCTTTCTTTCTTCTTTCTTTCTTCTTTATTTCTTCTTTCTTTCTTTCTTTCTTCTTTCTTTTTTTCTACTTTCTTTCTTCTTTCTTTCTTCTTTCTTCTTTCTTCTTTCTTTCTTCTTTATTCTTTCTTTCTTCGTTCTTTCTTTGTTCTTTCTTTCTTACTTTCTTCTTTCTTTCTTCTTTCTTCTTTCTTTCTTCTTTCTTTCTTCTCTCTTTCTACTTTCTTTCTTCTTTCTTTCTTCATTCTTTCTTCTCTCTTTCTTTCTTCTTTCTTTCTTCTTTCTTTCTTTCTTACTTCTTTCTTCTTTCTTTTTTCTTCTTTCTTTCTTCTTTCTTTATTCTTTGTTTCTTCTTTCTTTCTTCTTTCTTACTTCTTTCTTTCTTCTTTCTTTCTTCTTTCTTACTTCTTTCTTCTTTCTTTCTTACTTCTTTCTTCATTCTTTGTTACTTCTTTCTTACTTCTTTCTTTCTTCTTTCTTTCTTTTTTTCTACTTTCTTTCTTCTTTCTTTCTTCTTTCTTCTTTATTCTTTCTTTCTTCTTTCTTCTTTCTTCTTTCTTTCTTCGTTCTTTCTTTTTTCTTTCTTTCTTACTTTCTTCTTTCTTTCTTCTTTCTTCTTTCTTTCTTCTTTCTTTCTTCTCTCTTTCTTCTCTCTTTCTTCTTTCTTTCTTCTTTCTTTCTTCATTCTTTCTTCTCTCTTTCTTTCTTCTTTCTTTCTTCTTTCTTTCTTACTTCTTTCTTACTTCTTTCTTACTTCTTTCTTACTACTTTCTAACTTCTTTCTTACTTCTTTCTTACTTCTTTCTTACTTCTTTCTTACTTCTTTCTTTCTTTCCTCTTTCTTTCTTCTTTCTTTCTTCTTTCTTTCTTCTTTCTTTCTTCTTTCTTTCTTCTTTCTTTCTTCTTTTTCTTCTTTCTTTCAAATTTCTTTCTTCTTTCTTTCTTCTTTCTTTGTTACTTATTTCATACTTCTTTCTTACTTATTTCTAACGTCTTTCTTACTTCTTTCTTTCTCTCTTTCTTCTTTCTTCTTTCTTACTTCTTTCTTAATTCTTTCTTTCTTTCTTCTTTCTTTATTCTTTCTTTCTTATTTCTTACTTCTTTCTAACTTCTTTCTTTCTTTCTTCTTTCTTTCTTCTTTCTTTCTTCTTTCTTTCTTCTTTCTTTCTTCTTTCTTTCTTCTTTCTTTCTTACTTCTTCCTTACTTCTTTCTTACTTCTTTCTTACTTCATTCTTTCTTTCTTCTTTCTTTCTTCTTTCTTTCTTTCTTACTTCTTTCTTCTTTCTCTCTTTCTTCTTTCTTTCTTCTTTCTTTCTTCTTTCTTTCTTCTTTCTTTCTTTCTTACTTCTTTCTTACTTCTTTTTTTCTTTCTTCTTTCTTTCTTCTTTCTTTCTTCTTTCTTTCTTCTTTCTTTCTTCTTTCTTTCTTACTTATTTCATACTTCTTTGTTACTTTTTTCTAACTTCTTTCTTACTTCTTTCTTTCTCTCTTTCTTCTTTCTTCTTTCTTACTTCTTTCTTCTTTCTTTCTTTCTTCTTTATTTCTTCTTTCTTTCTTCTTTCTTTCTTCTTTCTTTCTTCTTTCTTTCTTACTTCTTTCTTACTTCTTTCTTACTTCTTTCTTACTTCTTTCTTACTTCTTTCTAACTTCTTTCTTACTTCTTTCTAACTTCTTTCTTTCTTCTTTCTTTCTTCTTTCTTACTTCTTTCTTCTTTTTTCTTACTTCTTTCTTTCTTCTTACTTTCTTCTTTCTTTCTTCTTTCTTTCTTCTTTCTTTCTTTTTTTCTACTTTCTTTCTTCTTTCTTTCTTATTTCTTCTTTATTTTTTCTTTCTTCTTTCTTCTTTCTTTCTTCGTTCTTTCTTTGTTCTTTCCTTCTTACTTTCTTCTTTCTTTCTTCTTTCTTCTTTCTTTCTTCTTTCTTTCTTCTCTCTTTCTTCTTTCTTTCTTCTCTCTTTCTTCTCTCTTTCTTCTTTCTTTCTTCTTTCTTTCTTCTTTCTTTCTTCTCTCTTTCTTCTTTCTTACTTCTTTCTTACTTCTTTCTCCTTTCTTCTTTCTTTCTTCTTTCTTTCCTCTTTCTTTCTTACTTCTTTCTTAATTCTTTCTTACTTCTTTCTTTCTTCTTTCTTACTTCTTTCTTTCTTACTTCTTTCTTACTTCTTTCTTACTTCTTTCTTACTTCTTTCTAACTTCTTTCTTACTTCTTTCTAACTTCTTTCTTTCTTCTTTCTTTCTTCTTTCTTACTTCTTTCTTCTTTTTTCTTACTTCTTTCTTTCTTCTTACTTTCTTCTTTCTTTCTTCTTTCTTTCTTCTTTCTTTCTTTTTTTTCTACTTTCTTTCTTCTTTCTTTCTTATTTCTTCTTTATTTTTTCTTTCTTCTTTCTTCTTTCTTTCTTCGTTCTTTCTTTGTTCTTTCTTTCTTACTTTCTTCTTTCTTTCTTCTTTCTTCTCTCTTTCTTCTTTCTTTCTTCATTCTTTCTTCTCTCTTTCTTTCTTCTTTCTTTCTTCCTTCTTTCTTCTTTCTTTATTCTTTCTTTCTTATTTCTTACTTCTTTCTTACTTCTTTCTTCTTTCTTTCTTCTTTCTTTCTTCTTTCTTTCTTACTTCTTTCTTACTTCTTTCTTACTTCTTTCTAACTACTTTCTAACTACTTTCTTCTTTCTTACTTCTTTCTTACTTCTTTCTTACTTCTTTCTTTCTTTCTTCTTTCTTTCTTCTTTCTTTCTTCTTTCTTCTTTCTTTCTTCTTTCTTTCTTCTTTCTTTCTTTCTTACTTCTTTCTTACTTTTTTTTTCTTTCTTCTTTCTTTCCTCTTTCTTTCTTCTTCCTTTCTTTCTTCTTTCTTTCTTACTTATTTCATAATTCTTTCTTACTTATTTCTAAATTCTTTCTTACTTCTTTCTTTCTCTCTTTCTTCTTTCTTCTTTCTTACTTCTTTCTTACTTCTTTCTTACTTCTTTCTTTCTTTCTTCTTTCTTTCTTCTTTCGTTCTTACTTCTTTCTTACTTCTTTCTTACTTCTTTCTTACTTCTTTCTTACTTAATTCTTACTTCTTTCTTTCTTCTCTCTTTGTTCTCTCTTTCTTCTCTCTTTCTTCTTTCTTTCTTCTTTCTTTCTTCTTTCTTTCTTCTTTCATTCTTACTTCTTTCTTACTTCTTTCTTACTTCTTTCTTACTTCTTTCTCACTTCTTTCTTACTTCTTTCTTTCTTTCTTTCTTCTTTCTTTCTTCTTTCTTTCTTATTTCTTACTTCTTTCTTACTTCTTTCTTACTTCTTTCTTTCTTTCTTTCTTTCTTTCTTTCTTTCTTTCTTTCTTTCTTTCTTTCTTTCTTTCTTTCTTTCTTTCTTTCTTTCGTCTTTCTTCTTTCTTTCTTCTTTTTTCTTACTTCTTTCTTACTTCTTTCTTACTTCTTTCTAACTTCTTTCTTTCTTCTTTCTTTCTTTCTTCTTTCTTTCTTCTTTCTTCTTTATTTCTTTTTTCTTCCTTCTTTATTTCTTTCTTCTTTCTTTCTTCTTTCTTTCTTCTTTCTTTCTTCTTTCTTTCTTTTTTTCTTCTTTCTTTCTTTTTTTCTACTTTCTTTCTTCTTTCTTTCTTCTTTCTTCTTTATTCTTTCTTTCTTCTCTCTTCTTTCTTTCTCCGTTCTTTGTTCTTTCTTTCTTTCTTTCTTTCTTCTTTCTTCTTTCTTTCTTCTTTCTTTCTTCTCTCTTTCTTCTCTATTTCTTCTTTCTTTCTTCTTTCTTTCTTCTTTCTTTCTTCTCTCTTTCTTTCTTCTTTCTTTCTTCTTTCTTTCTTCTTTCTTTCTTCTTTCTTTCTTCTCTCTTTCTTTCTTCTTTCTTTCTTCTTTCTTTCTTCTTTCTTTATTCTTTCTTTCTTCTTTCTTACTTCTTTCTTACTTGTTTCTTCTTTCTTCTTTCTTTCTTCTTTCTTTCTTCTTTCTTTCTTACTTCTTTCTTACTTCTTTCTTACTTCTTTCTTACTACTTTCTAACTTCTTTCTTACTTCTTTCTTACTTATTTCTTACTTCTTTCTTACTTCTTTCTTACTTCTTTCTTATTTCTTTCTTTCTTCTTTCTTTCTTTCTTCTTTCTTCTTTCTTTCTTACTTCTTTCTTACTTCTTTCTTACTTTTTTCTTACTTCTTTCTTTCTTTCTTCTTTCTTTCTTCTTTCTTTCTTCTTTCTTTCTTCTTTCTTTCTTTTTTTCTTCTTTCTTTCTTTTTTTCTACTTTCTTTCTTCTTTCTTCATTCTTTCTTCTTTCTTCATTCTTTCTTCTCTCTTTCTTTCTTATTTCTTTCTTCTTTCTTTCTTCTTTCTTTATTCTTTCTTTCTTATTTCTTACTTCTTTCTTCTTTCTTTCTTCTTTCTTTCTTCTTTCTTTCTTCTTTTTTCTTCTTTATTTCTTACTTCTTTCTTACTTCTTTCTTACTTCTTTCTTACTACTTTCTAACTTCTTTCTTACTTCTTTCTTACTTCTTTCTTACTTCTTTCTTACTTCTTTCTTTCTTTCTTCTTTCTTTCTTCTTTCATTCTTCTTTCATTCTTCTTTCTTTCTTCTTTCTTTCTTCTTTCTTTCTTTCTTATTTCTTTCTTACTTCTTTCTTTCTTTCTTCTTTCTTTCTTCTTTCTTTCTTCTTTCTTTCTTTCTTACTTCTTTCTTACTTCTTTCCTAATTCTTTCTTTCTTTCTTCTTTCTTCCTTCTTTCCTAATTCTTTCTTTCTTTCTTCTTTCTTTCTTCTTTCTTTCTTTTTTCTTCCTTCTTTCTTTCTTTCTTCTTTCTTTCTTCTTTCTTTCTTCTTTCTTTCTTCTTTCTTTCTTTCTTTCTTCTTTCTTTCTTTTTTTCTACTTTCTTTCTTCTTTCTTTCTTCTTTCTTCTTTATTCTTTCTTTCTTCTTTCTTCTTTCTTTCTCCGTTCTTTGTTCTTTCTTTCTTTCTTTCTTCTTTCTTTCTTCTTTCTTCTTTCTTTCTTCTTTCTTTCTTCTCTCTTCTCTCTTTCTTCTTTCTTTCTTCTTTCTTTCTTCTTTCTTTCTTCTTTCTTACTTCTTTCTTTATTCTTTCTTTCTTCTTTCTTTATTCTTACTTTCTTCTTTCTTACTTTTTTCTTACTTCTTTCTTCTTTCTTCTTTCTTTCTTCTTTCTTTCTTCTTTCTTTCTTACTTCTTTCTTTCTTCTTTCTTACTTCTTTCTTACTACTTTCTAACTTCTTTCTTACTTCTTTCTTACTTCTTTCTTACTTTTTTCTTACTTCTTTCTTTCTTACTTCTTTCTTACTTCTTTCTTACTTCTTTCTTCTTTCTTTCTTATTTCTTTCTTCTTTCTCTCTTATTTCTTACTTCTTTCTTACTTCTTTCTTACTTCTTTCGTACTTCTTTCTTTACTTCTTTCTTCCTTCTTTCTTAATTCTTTCTTCCTTCTTTCTTCTTTCTTTCTTACTTTTTTCTTACTTCTTTCTTACTTCTTTCTTACTTCTTTCTTACTTCTTTCTTACTTGTTTCTTTCTTCTTTCTTACTTCTTTCTTTCTTCTTTCGTACTTCTTTCTTACTTCTTTCTTACTTCTTTCTTACTTCTTTCTTTCTTCTTTCTTACTTCTTTCTTTCTTCTTTCTTACTTCTTTCTTTCTTACTTCTTTCTTACTTCTTTCTTACTTCTTTCTTACTTTTTTCTTACTTCTTTCTTACTTATTTCTTACTTCTTTCTTACTACTTTCTTCATTCCTTCTTACTTCTTTCATACTTCTTTCTTACTTCTTTCTTACTTCTTTCTTACTTCTTTCTAACTTCTTTCTTACTTCTTTCTTACTTCTTTCTAACTTCTTTCTTCTTTTTTTCTTCTTTCTTTCTTACTTCTTTCTTCTTTATTTCTTACTTCTTTCTTACTTCTTTCTAAGTACATTCTTACTTCTTTCTTACTTCTTTCTTACTTCTTTTTAACTTCTTTCTTTCTTCTTTCTTTCTTCTTTCTTTCTTCTTTCTTTCTTACTTCTTTCTTACTTCTTTTTTACTTCTTTCTTACTTCTTTCTTACTTCTTTCTTTCTTCTTTCTTACTTCTTACTTTCATCTTTCTTACTTCTTTCTTTCTTACTTCTTCCTTACTTCTTTTTTACTTCTTTCTTACTTATTTCTTACTTCTTTCTTACTACTTTCTTACTTCTTTCTTACTTCTTTCTTACTTCTTTCTAACTTTTTTCCTCTTTCTTTCTTACTTCTTTCTAACTTCTTTCTTTCTTCTGTCTTTCTTCTTTCTTTCTTACTTCTTTCTTACTTCTTTCTTAATTCTTTCTTTCTTAATACTTTCTTACTTCTTTCTTACTTCTTTCTTACTTCTTTCTTACTTCATTCTTAATTCTTTCTTTCTTTCTTCTTTCTTTCTTCTCTCTTTCTTTCTTCTTTCTTTCTTCTTTCTTTCTTTCTTCTTTCTTTCTTCTCTCTTTCTTTCTTCTTTCTTTCTTCTTTCTTTCTTCTTTCTTTCTTCTTTCTTTCTTCTTTCTTTCTTCTTTCTTTCTTTCTTACTTCTTTCTTACTTCTTTCCTAATTCTTTCTTTCTTTCTTCTTTCTTTCTTCTTTCTTTCTTTTTTCTTCCGTCTTTCTTTCTTTCTTCTTTCTTTCTTCTTTCTTTCTTCTTTCTTTCTTCTTTCTTTCTTCTTTCTTTCTTTCTTTCTTCTTTCTTTCTTTTTTTCTACTTTCTTTCTTCTTTCTTTCTTCTTTCTTCTTTCTTCTTTCTTTCTTCTTTCTTCTTTCTTTCTCCGTTCTTTGTTCTTTCTTTCTTTCTTTCTTCTTTCTTTCTTCTTTCTTCTTTCTTCTTTCTTTCTTCTTTCTTTCTTCTCTCTTCTCTCTTTCTTCTTTCTTTCTTCTTTCTTTCTTCTTTCTTTCTTCTTTCTTACTTCTTTCTTTATTCTTTCTTTCTTCTTTCTTTATTCTTACTTTCTTCTTTCTTACTTTTTTCTTACTTCTTTCTTCTTTCTTCTTTCTTTCTTCTTTCTTTCTTCTTTCTTTCTTACTTCTTTCTTTCTTCTTTCTTACTTCTTTCTTACTACTTTCTAACTTCTTTCTTACTTCTTTCTTACTTCTTTCTTACTTTTTTCTTACTTCTTTCTTTCTTACTTCTTTCTTACTTCTTTCTTACTTCTTTCTTCTTTCTTTCTTATTTCTTTCTTCTTTCTCTCTTATTTCTTACTTCTTTCTTACTTCTTTCTTACTTCTTTCGTACTTCTTTCTTTACTTCTTTCTTCCTTCTTTCTTAATTCTTTCTTCCTTCTTTCTTCTTTCTTTCTTACTTCTTTCTTACTTCTTTCTTACTTCTTTCTTACTTCTTTCTTACTTCTTTCTTACTTGTTTCTTTCTTCTTTCTTACTTCTTTCTTTCTTCTTTCTTACTTCTTTCTTACTTCTTTCTTACTTCTTTCTTACTTCTTTCTTTCTTCTTTCTTACTTCTTTCTTTCTTCTTTCTTACTTCTTTCTTTCTTACTTCTTTCTTACTTCTTTCTTACTTCTTTCTTACTTTTTTCTTACTTCTTTCTTACTTATTTCTTACTTCTTTCTTACTACTTTCTTCATTCCTTCTCACTTCTTTCATACTTCTTTCTTACTTCTTTCTTACTTCTTTCTTACTTCTTTCTTACTTCTTTCTAACTTCTTTCTTACTTCTTTCTTACTTCTTTCTAACTTCTTTCTTCTTTTTTTCTTCTTTCTTTCTTACTTCTTTCTTACTTCTTTATTTCTTACTTCTTTCTTACTTCTTTCTAAGTACATTCTTACTTCTTTCTTACTTCTTTCTTACTTCTTTTTAACTTCTTTCTTTCTTCTTTCTTTCTTCTTTCTTTCTTCTTTCTTTCTTACTTCTTTCTTACTTCTTTTTTACTTCTTTCTTACTTCTTTCTTACTTCTTTCTTTCTTCTTTCTTACTTCTTACTTTCATCTTTCTTACTTCTTTCTTTCTTACTTCTTCCTTACTTCTTTTTTACTTCTTTCTTACTTATTTCTTACTTCTTTCTTACTACTTTCTTACTTCTTTCTTACTTCTTTCTTACTTCTTTCTAACTTTTTTCCTCTTTCTTTCTTACTTCTTTCTAACTTCTTTCTTTCTTCTGTCTTTCTTCTTTCTTTCTTACTTCTTTCTTACTTCTTTCTTAATTCTTTCTTTCTTAATACTTTCTTACTTCTTTCTTACTTCTTTCTTACTTCTTTCTTACTTCATTCTTAATTCTTTCTTTCTTTCTTCTTTCTTTCTTCTCTCTTTCTTTCTTCTTTCTTTCTTCTTTCTTTCTTTCTTCTCTCTTTCTTTCTTCTTTCTTTCTTCTTTCTTTCTTCTGTCTTTCTTCTTTCTTTCTTCTTTCTTTCTTCTTTCTTTCTTACTTCTTTCTTACTTCTTTCTTACTTCTTTCTTCTTTCTTTCTTACTTCTTTCTTACTTCTTTCTTACTTCTTTGTTACTTCTTTCTTACTTCTTTCTTTCTTCTTTCTTTCTTCTTTCTTTCTTTCTTTCCTCTTTCTTTCTTTTTTTTACTTTCTTTCTTCTTTCTTTCTTCTTTCTTCTTTATTCTTTCTTTCGTCTTTCTTCTTTCTTTCTTCGTTCTTTCTTTGTTCTTTCTTCTTTCTTTCTTCATTCTTTCTTCTCTCTTTCTTTCTTCTTTCTTTCTTCTTTCTTTCTTCTTTTTCTTCTTTCTTTATTCTTTCTTTCTTCTTTCTTTCTTCTTTCTTACTTCTTTCTTACTTCTTTCTTACTTCTTTCTTACTTCTTTCTTCCTTCTTTCTTACTACTTTCTAACTTCTTTCTTACTTCTTTCTTACTTCTTTCTTACTTCTTTCTTACTTCTTTCTTTCTTTCCTCTTTCTTTCTTCTTTCTTTCTTCTTTCTTTCTTCTTTCTTTCCTCTTTCTTACTTACTTCTTTCTTACTTCTTTCTTACTACTTTCTAACTACTTTCTTACTCCTTCTTACTTCTTTCTTACTTCTTTCTTACTTCTTTCTTTCTTTCTTCTTTCTTTCTTCTTTCATTCTTCTTTCTTTCTTCTTTCTTTCTTCTTTCTTTCTTTCTTACTTCTTTCTTTATTTCTTCTTTCTTTCTTCTTTCTTTCTTTCTTAATTCTTTCTTCTTTCTTTCTTTCTTCTTTCTTCTTTCTTTCTTCTTTCTTCTTTCTTTCTTCTTTCTTTCTTCTTTCTTTCTTTCTTACTTCTTTCTTACTTCTTTTTTTCTTTCTTCTTTCTTTCTTCTTTCTTTCTTCTTTCTTTCTTTCTTCTTTCTTTCTTACTTATTTCATAATTCTTTCTTACTTATTTCTAACTTCTTTCTTACTTCTTTCTTTCTCTCTTTCTTCTTTCTTCTTTTTACTTCTTTCTTACTTCTTTCTTACTTCTTTCTTTCTTTCTTCTTTCTTTCTTCTTTCTTTCTTCTTTCTTTCTTACTTCTTTCTTACTTCTTTATTACTTCTTTCTTACTTCTTTCTTACTTAATTCTTACTTCTTTCTTTCTTCTCTCTTTGTTCTCTCTTTCTTCTCTCTTTCTTCTTTCTTTCTTCTTTCTTTCTTCTTTCTTTCTTCTTTCATTCTTACTTCTTTCTTACTTCTTTCTTACTTCTTTCTTACTTCTTTCTCACTTCTTTCTTACTTCTTTCTTTCTTTCTTTCTTCTTTCTTTCTTCTTTCTTCTTTCTTACTTCTTTCTTACTTCTTTCTTACTTCTTTCTTTCTTTCTTTCTTTCTTTCTTTCTTTCTTTCTTTCTTCTTTCTTCTTTATTTCTTCTTTTTTCTTACTTCTTTCTTACTTCTTTCTTACTTCTTTCTTACTTCTTTCTTACTTCTTTCTTAATTCTTTCTTTCTTTCTTCTTTCTTTCTTCTTTCTTTCTTCTTTATTTCTTTTTTCTTCCTTCTTTCTTTCTTTCTTCTTTCTTTCTTCTTTCTTTCTTCTTTCTTTCTTCTTTCTTTCTTTCTTTCTTCTTTCTTTCTTTTTTTCTACTTTCTTTCTTCTTTCTTTCTTCTTTCTTCTTTATTCTTTCTTTCTTCTCTCTTCTTTCTTTCTCCGTTCTTTGTTCTTTCTTTCTTTCTTTCTTTCTTCTTTCTTCTTTCTTTCTTCTTTCTTTCTTCTCTCTTTTTTACTTCTTTCTTACTTCTTTCTTACTTCTTTCTTACTACTTTCTAACTTCTTTCTTACTTCTTTCTTACTTCTTTCTTACTTCTTTCTTACTTCTTTCTTATTTCTTTCTTTCTTCTTTCTTTCTTTCTTCTTTCTTCTTTCTTTCTTACTTCTTTCTTACTTCTTTCTTACTTTTTTCTTACTTCTTTCTTTCTTACTTCTTTCTTACTTCTTTCTTACTTCTTTCTTACTTCTTTCTTCTTTCTTTCTTCTTTCTTCTTTCTTTCTTCTTTATTTCTTCTCTCTTTCTTCTCTCTTTCTTCTTTCTTTCTTCTTTCTTTCTTCATTCTTTCTTCTCTCTTTCTTTCTTCTTTCTTTCTTCTTTCTTTATTCTTTCTTTCTTATTTCTTACTTCTTTCTTCTTTCTTTCTTCTTTCTTTCTTCTTTCTTTCTTCTTTATCTTTCTTTCTTCTTTCTTTCTTACTTCTTTCTTACTTCTTTCTTACTTCTTTCTTACTACTTTCTAACTTCTTTCTTACTTCTTTCTTACTTCTTTCTTACTTCTTTCTTTCTTTCTTCTTTCTTCTTTCATTCTTCTTTCTTTCTTCTTTCTTTCTTCTTTCTTTCTTCTTTCTTTCATTCTTATTTCTTTCTTACTTCTTTCTTTCTTTCTTACTTCTTTCTTTCTTCTTTCTTTCTTCTTTCTTTCTTCTTTCTTTCTTTCTTATTTCTTTCTTACTTCTTTCTTTCTTTCTTCTTTCTTTCTTCTTTCTTTCTTCTTTCTTTCTTTATTACTTCTTTCTTACTTCTTTCCTAATTCTTTCTTTCTTTCTTCTTTCTTTCTTCTTTCTTTCTTTTTTCTTCCTTCTTTCTTTCTTTCTTCTTTCTTTCTTCCTTCTTTCTTCTTTCTTTCTTCTTTCTTTCTTTCTTTCTTTCTTCTTTCTTTCTTTTTTTCTACTTTCTTTCTTCTTTCTTTCTTCTTTCTTCTTTATTCTTTCTTTCTTCTTTCTTCTTTCTTTCTCCGTTCTTTGTTCTTTCTTTCTTTCTTTCTTCTTTCTTTCTTCTTTCTTCTTTCTTTCTTCTTTCTTTCTTCTCTCTTCTCTCTTTCTTCTTTCTTTCTTCTTTCTTTCTTCTTTCTTTCTTCTTTCTTTCTTCCTTCTTTCTTCTTTCTTTGTTCTTACTTTCTTCTTTCTTACTTTTTTCTTACTTCTTTCTTCTTTCTTCTTTCTTTCTTCTTTCTTTCTTCTTTCTTTCTTACTTCTTTCTTTCTTCTTTCTTACTTCTTTCTTACTACTTTCTAACTTCTTTCTTACTTCTTTCTTACTTCTTTCTTACTTTTTTCTTACTTCTTTCTTTCTTACTTCTTTCTTACTTCTTTCTTACTTCTTTCTTCTTTCTTTCTTATTTCTTTCTTCTTTCTCTCTTATTTCTTACTTCTTTCTTAATTCTTTCGTACTTCTTTCTTTACTTCTTTCTTCCTTCTTTCTTAATTCTTTCTTCCTTCTTTCTTCTTTCTTTCTTACTTCTTTCTTACTTCTTTCTTACTTCTTTCTTACTTCTTTCTTACTTCTTTCTTACTTCTTTCTTTCTTCTTTCTTACTTCTTTCTTTCTTCTTTCTTACTTCTTTCTTACTTCTTTCTTACTTCTTTCTTTCTTCTTTCTTACTTCTTTCTTTCTTCTTTCTTACTTCTTTCTTTCTTACTTCTTTCTTAGTTCTTTCTTACTTCTTTCTTACTTTTTTCTTACTTCTTTCTTACTTATTTCTTACTTCTTTCTTACTACTTTCTTCATTCCTTCTTACTTCTTTCATACTTCTTTCTTACTTCTTTCTTACTTCTTTCTTACTTCTTTCTTACTTCTTTCTAACTTCTTTCTTACTTCTTTTTAACTTCTTTCTTTCTTCTTTCTTTCTTCTTTCTTTCTTCTTTCTTTCTTACTTCTTTCTTACTTCTTTTTTACTTCTTTCTTACTTCTTTCTTACTTCTTACTTTCTTCTTTCTTACTTCTTACTTTCATCTTTCTTACTTCTTTCTTTCTTACTTCTTTCTTACTTCTTTTTTACTTCTTACTTACTTATTTCTTACTTCTTTCTTACTACTTTCTTACTTCTTTCTTACTTCTTTCTTACTTCTTTCTAACTTTTTTCCTCTTTCTTTCTTACTTCTTTCTAACTTCTTTCTTTCTTCTGTCTTTCTTCTTTCTTTCTTACTTCTTTCTTACTTCTTTCTTAATTCTTTCTTTCTTAATACTTTCTTACTTCTTTCTTACTTCTTTCTTACTTCTTTCTTACTTCATTCTTAATTCTTTCTTTCTTTCTTCTTTCTTTCTTCTCTCTTTCTTTCTTCTTTCTTTCTTCTTTCTTTCTTTCTTCTTTCTTTCTTCTCTCTTTCTTTCTTCTTTCTTTCTTCTTTCTTTCTTCTGTCTTTCTTCTTTCTTTCTTCTTTCTTTCTTGTTTCTTTCTTACTTCTTTCTTACTTCTTTCTTACTTCTTTCTTCTTTCTTCTTTCTTTCTTCTTTCTTTCTTCTTTCTTTCTTACTTCTTTCTTACTTCTTTCTTACCACTTTCTTACTTCTTTCTAACTTCTTTCTTACTTCTTTCTAACTTCTTTCTTTGTTCTTTCTTTCTTCTTTCTTACTTCTTTCTTCTTTCTTTCTTACTTCTTTCTTACTTCTTTCTTACTTCTTTGTTACTTCTTTCTTACTTCTTTCTTTCTTCTTTCTTTCTTCTTTCTTTCTTTCTTTGTTCTTTCTTTCTTTTTTTTTACTTTCTTTCTTCTTTCTTTCTTCTTTCTTCTTTATTCTTTCTTTCTTCTTTCTTCTTTCTTTCTTCGTTCTTTCTTTGTTCTTTCTTCTTTCTTTCTTCATTCTTTCTTCTCCCTTTCTTTCTTCTTTCTTTCTTCTTTCTTTCTTTGTTCTTTCTTTCTTTCTTTCTTTCTTCTTTCTTTCTTCTTTCTTTCTTCTTTCTTTCTTCTTTCTTTCTTACTTCTTTCTTACTTCTTTCTTACTTCTTTCTTCTTTCTTCTTTCTTTCTTCTTTCTTTCTTCTTTCTTTCTTACTTCTTTCTTACTTCTTTCTTACCTCTTTCTTACTTCTTTCTAACTTCTTTCTTACTTCTTTCTAACTTCTTTCTTTCTTCTTTCTTTCTTCTTTCTTACTTCTTTCTTCTTTCTTTCTTACTTCTTTCTTACTTCTTTCTTACTTCTTTGTTACTTCTTTCTTATTTCTTTCTTTCTTCTTTCTTTCTTCTTTCTTTCTTTCTTTGTTCTTTCTTTCTTTTTTTCTACTTTATTTCTTCTTTCTTTCTTCTTTCTTCTTTACTCTTTCTTTCTTCTTTCTTCTTTCTTTCTTCGTTCTTCCTTTGTTCTTTCTTCTTTCTTTCTTCATTCTTTCTTCTCTCTTTCTTTCTTCTTTCTTTCTTCTTTCTTTCTTTCTTACTTCTTTCTTACTTCTTTCTTTCTTTCTTCTTTCTTTTTCTTTCTTTCTTTCTTACTTCTTTCTTCTTTCTTTCTTTCTTCTTTCTTTCTTCTTTCTTTCTTCTTTCTTTCTTCTTTCTTTCTTCTTTCTTTCTTCTTTCTTTCTTCTTTCTTTCTTTCTTACTTCTTTTTTACTTCTTTCTTTCTTTCTTCTTTCTTTCTTCTTTCTTTCTTCTTTCTTTCTTCTTTCTTTCTTACTTCTTTCTTACTTCTTTCTTCTATCTTTCTTCTTTCTTTCTTACTTCTTTCTTACTTCTTTCTTACTTCTTTCTTACTTCTTTCTAACTTCTTTCTTACTTCTTTCTTACTTCTATATTACTTCTTTCTAACTTCTTTCTTTCTTCTTTCTTACTTCTTTCTTCTTTCTTTTTACTTCTTTCTTACTTATTCCTTATTTCTTTCTTACTTCTTTCTTACTTCTTTCTTACTTCTTTCTAACTTCTTTCTTACTTCTTTCTAACTTCATTCTTTCTTTTTTCTTTCTTCTTTCTTACTTCTTTCTTCTTTCTTTCTTACTTCTTTCTTACTTCTTTGTTACTTTTCTTACTTCTTTCTTTCTTCTTTCTTTCTTCTTTCTTTCTTCTTTCTTTCTTTCTTTCTTCTTTCTTTCTTTTTTCCTACTTTCTTTCTTTTTTCTTTCTTCTTTCTTCTTTCTTCTTTCTTCTTTCTTCTTTCTTCTTTCTTCTTTCTTTCTTCTTTCTTTCTTCTCTCTTTCTTCTTTCTTTCTTCTTTCTTTCTTCATTCTTTCTTCTCTCTTTCTTTCTTCTTTCTTTCTTCTTTCTTTCTTCTTTCTTTCTTACTTACTTCTTTCTTACTTCTTTTTTTTTCTTCTTTCTTTCTTCTTTCTTTCTTCTTTCTTTCTTCTTTCTTTCTTACTTATTTCATACTTCTTTCTTACTTATTTCTAACTTCTTTCTTACTTCTTTCTTTCTCTCTTTCTTCTTTCTTCTTTCTTACTTCTTTCTTACTTCTTTCTTTCTTTCTTCTTTCTTTCTTCTTTCGTTCTTATTTCATACTTCTTTCTAACTTCTTTCTTTCTTTCTTCTTTCTTTCTTCTTTCTTTATTCTTTCTTTCTTCTTTCTTTCTTCTTTCTTACTTCTTTCTTACTTCTTTCTTACTTCTTTCTTACTTCTTTCTTACTTCCTTCTAACTTCTTTCTTACTTCTTTCTTACTTCTTTCTTTATTCCTCTTTCTTTCTTCTTTCTTTCTTCTTTCTTTCTTCTTTTTCTTCTTTCTTTATTCTTTCTTTCTTCTTTCTTTCTTCTTTCTTACTTCTTTCTTACTTCTTTCTTACTTCTTTCTTCCTTCTTTCTTACTACTTTCTAACTTCTTTCTTACTTCTTTCTTACTTCTTTCTTACTTCTTTCTTACTTCTTTCTTTCTTTCCTCTTTCTTTCTTCTTTCTTTCTTCTTTCTTTCTTCTTTTTCTTCTTTCTTTCTTATTTCTTTCTTCTTTCTTTCTTCTTTCTTTCTTCCTTATTTCATACTTCTTTCTTACTTATTTCGAACTTCTTTCTTACTTCTTTCTTTCTCTCTTTCTTCTTTCTTCTTTCTTACTTCTTTCTTACTTCTTTCTTTCTTTCTTCTTTCTTTATTCTTTCTTTCTTATTTCTTACTTCTTTCTAACTTCTTTCTTTCTTTCTTCTTTCTTTCTTCTTTCTTTCTTCTTTCTTTCTTCTTTCTTTCTTTTTTCTTTCTTACTTCTTTCTTACTTCTTTCTTACTTCTTTCTTACTTCTTTCTTTCTTTCTTCTTTCTTTCTTCTTTCTTTCTTTCTTACTTCTTTCTTCTTTCTCTCTTTCTTCTTTTTTTCTTCTTTCTTTCTTCTTTCTTTCTTCTTTCTTTCTTACTTCTTTCTTACTTCTTTTTTTCTTTCTTCTTTCTTTCTTCTTTCTTTCTTCTTTCTTTCTTCTTTCTTTCTTACTTATTTCATACTTCTTTCTTACTTATTTCTAACTTCTTTCTTACTTCTTTCTTTCTCTCTTTCTTCTTTCTTCTTTCTTACTTCTTTCTTACTTCTTTCTTTCTTTCTTCTTTCTTTCTTCTTTCTTTCTTATTTCTTACATCTTTCTAACTTCTTTCTTTCTTTCTTCTTTCTTTCTTCTTTCTTTCTTCTTTCTTTCTTCTTTCTTTCTTACTTCTTTCTTACTTCTTTCTTACTTCTTTCTTACTTCTTTCTTACTTCTTTCTTTCTTCTCTCTTTCTTCTCTCTTTCTTCTCTCTTTCTTCTTTCTTTCTTCTTTCTTTCTTCTTTCTTCTTCTTTCATTCTTACTTCTTTCTTACTTCTTTCTTACTTCTTTCTCACTTCTTTCTTACTTTTTCTTTGTTTCTTTCTTCTTTCTTTCTTCTTTCTTTCTTATTTCTTACTTCTTTCTTTCTTCTTTCTTTCTTCTTTCTTTCTTCATTCTTTCTTCTCTCTTTCTTTCCTCTTTCTTTCTTCTTTCTTCTTTCTTTCTTACTTCTTTCATACTTCTTTCTTACTTCTTTCTTACTACATTCTAACTTCTTTCTTACTTCTTTCTTACTTTTTTCTTACTTCTTTCTTTCTTTCTTCATTCTTTCTTCTTTCTTTCTTCTTTCTTTCTTCTTTCTTTCTTCTTTCTTTCTTATTTCTTTCTTCTTTCTTTCTTCTTTCTTTCTTTCTTCTTTCTTACTTCTTTCTTTCTTTCTTCTTTCTTTCTTCTTTCTTTCTTTCTTACTTCTTTCTTCTTTCTTTCTTTCTTCTCTCTTTCTTCTCTCTTTCTTCTTTCTTTCTTCTTTCTTTCTTCTTTCTTTCATTCTTACTTCTTTCTTACTTCTTTCTTTCTTTCTACTTTCTTTCTTCTTTCTTTCTTCTTTCTTTCTTACTTATTTCATACTTCTTTCTTACTTATATCTAACTTCTTTCTTACTTCATCTTTCTTTCTTCTTTCTTCTTTCTTACTTCTTTCTTACTTCTTTCTTTCTTTCTTCTTTCTTTCCTCTTTCTTTCTTATTTCTTACTTCTTTCTAACTTCTTTCTTTCTTTCTTCTTTCTTTCTTCTTTCTTTCTTCTTTCATTCTTCTTTCTTTCGTCTTTCTTTCTTCTTTCTTTCTTCTTTCTTTCTTCTTTCTTTCTTCTTTCTTTCTTTGTTCTTTCTTTCTTTCTTTCTTTCTTCTTTCTTTCTTCTTTCTTTCTTCTTTCTTTCTTACTTCTTTCTTACTTCTTTCTTACTTCTTTCTTACTTATTTCTTTCTTTCTTCTTTCTTCTTTCTTTCTTTCTTACTTCTTTCTTCTTTCTCTCTTTCTTCTTTCTTTCTTCTTTCTTTCTTCTTTCTTTCTTCTTTCTTTCTTCTTTCTTTCTTCTTTCTTTCTTACTTCTTTCTTACTTCTTTTTTTCTGTCTTCTTTCTTTCTTCTTTCTTTCTTCTTTCTTTCTTCTTTCTTTCTTACTTATTTCATACTTCTTTCTTACTTATTTCTAACTTCTTTCTTACTTCTTTCTTTCTCTCTTTCTTCTTTCTTCTTTCTTACTTCTTTCTTACTTCTTTCTTTCTTTCTTCTTTCTTTCTTCTTTCTTTCTTATTTCTTACATCTTTCTAACTTCTTTCTTTCTTTATTCTTTCTTTCTTCTTTCTTTCTTCTTTCTTTCTTCTTTCTTTCTTACTTCTTTCTTACTTCTTTCTTACTTCTTTCTTACTTCTTTCTTACTTCTTTCTTTCTTCTCTCTTTCTTCTCTCTTTCTTCTCTCTTTCTTCTTTCTTTCTTCTTTCTTTCTTCTTTCTTTCTTCTTTCATTCTTACTTCTTTCTTACTTCTTTCTTACTTCTTTCTCACTTCTTTCTTACTTTTTCTTTCTTTCTTTCTTCTTTCTTTCTTCTTTCTTTCTTCTTTCTTTCTTCTTTCTTTCTTACTTCTTTCTTACTTCTTTCTTACTTCTTTCTTCTTTCTTCTTTCTTTCTTCTTTCTTTCTTCTTTCTTTCTTACTTCTTTCTTACTTCTTTCTTACCTCTTTCTTACTTCTTTCTAACTTCTTTCTTACTTCTTTCTAACTTCTTTCTTTCTTCTTTCTTTCTTCTTTCTTACTTCTTTCTTCTTTCTTTCTTACTTCTTTCTTACTTCTTTCTTACTTCTTTGTTACTTCTTTCTTACTTCTTTCTTTCTTCTTTCTTTCTTCTTTCTTTCTTTCTTTGTTCTTTCTTTCTTTTTTTCTACTTTCTTTCTTCTTTCTTTCTTCTTTCTTCTTTACTCTTTCTTTCTTCTTTCTTCTTTCTTTCTTCGTTCTTTCTTTGTTCTTTCTTCTTTCTTTCTTCATTCTTTCTTCTCTCTTTCTTTCTTCTTTCTTTCTTCTTTCTTTCTTTCTTACTTCTTTCTTACTTCTTTCTTTCTTTCTTCTTTCTTTTTCTTTCTTTCTTTCTTACTTCTTTCTTCTTTCTTTCTTTCTTCTTTCTTTCTTCTTTCTTTCATCTTTCTTTCTTCTTTCTTTCTTCTTTCTTTCTTCTTTCTTTCTTCTTTCTTTCTTTCTTACTTCTTTTTTACTTCTTTCTTTCTTTCTTCTTTCTTTCTTCTTTCTTTCTTCTTTCTTTCTTCTTTCTTTCTTACTTATTTCATACTTCTTTCTTACTTATATCTAACTTCTTTCTTACTTCTTTCTTTCTCTCTTTCTTCTTTCTTCTTTCTTCTTTCTTCTTTCTTACTTCTTTATTACTTCTTTCTTTCTTTCTTCTTTCTTTCTTCTTTCTTTCTTATTTCTTACTTCTTTCTAACTTCTTTCTTTCTTTCTTCTTTCTTTCTTCTTTCTTTCTGCTTTCATTCTTCTTTCTTTCGTCTTTCTTTCTTCTTTCTTTCTTCTTCCTTTCTTCTTTCTTTCTTTTTCTTTCTTTGTTCTTTCTTTCTTTCTTTCTTCTTTCTTTCTTCTTTCTTTCTTCTTTCTTTCTTCTTTCTTTCTTACTTCTTTCTTACTTCTTTCTTCTTTCTTTCTTCTTTCTTTCTTACTTCTTTCTTACTTCTTTCTTACTTCTTTCTTACTTCTTTCTAACTTCTTTCTTTCTTCTTTCTTACTTCTTTCTTCTTTCTTTCTTACTTCTTTCTTACTTATTCCTTATTTCTTTCTTACTTCTTTCTTACTTCTTTCTTACTTCTTTCTAACTTCTTTCTTACTTCTTTCTAACTTCATTCTTTCTTTTTTCTTTCTTCTTTCTTCTTTCTTTCTTACTTCTTTCTTACTTCTTTGTTACTTTTCTTACTTCTTTCTTTCTTCTTTCTTTCTTCTTTCTTTCTTCTTTCTTTCTTTCTTTCTTCTTTCTTTCTTTTTTTCTACTTTCTTTCTTTTTTCTTTCTTCTTTCTTCTTTCTTCTTTCTTCTTTCTTCTTTCTTCTTTCTTTCTTCTTTATTCTTTCTTTCTTCGTTCTTTCTTTGTTCTTTCTTTCTTACTTTCTTCTTTCTTTCTTCTTTCTTCTTTCTTTCTTCTTTCTTTCTTCTCTCTTTCTTCTTTCTTTCTTCTTTCTTTCTTCATTCTTTCTTCTCTCTTTCTTTCTTCTTTCTTTCTTCTTTCTTTCTTTCTTACTTCTTTCTTCTTTCTTTCTTTCTTCTTTCTTTCTTCTTTCTTTCTTCTTTCTTTCTTCTTTCTTTCTTCTTTCTTTCTTCTTTCTTTCTTACTTACTTCTTTCTTACTTCTTTTTTTTCTTCTTTCTTTCTTCTTTCTTTCTTCTTTCTTTCTTCTTTCTTTCTTACTTATTTCATACTTCTTTCTTACTTATTTCTAACTTCTTTCTTACTTCTTTCTTTCTCTCTTTCTTCTTTCTTCTTTCTTACTTCTTTCTTAATTCTTTCTTTCTTTCTTCTTTCTTTCTTCTTTCGTTCTTATTTCTTACTTCTTTCTGACTTCTTTCTTTCTTTCTTCTTTCTTTCTTCTTTCTTTATTCTTTCTTTCTTCTTTCTTTCTTCTTTCTTACTTCTTTCTTACTTCTTTCTTACTTCTTTCTTACTTCTTTCTTACTTCTTTCTTACTTCCTTCTAACTTCTTTCTTACTTCTTTCTTACTTCTTTCTTTTTTCCTCTTTCTTTCTTCTTTCTTTCTTCTTTCTTTCTTCTTTTTCTTCTTTCTTTATTCTTTCTTTCTTCTTTCTTTCTTCTTTCTTACTTCTTTCTTACTTCTTTCTTACTTCTTTCTTACTTCTTTCTTCCTTCTTTCTTACTACTTTCTAACTTCTTTCTTACTTCTTTCTTACTTCTTTCTTACTTCTTTCTTACTTCTTTCTTTCTTTCCTCTTTCTTTCTTCTTTCTTTCTTCTTTCTTTCTTCTTTTTCTTCTTTCTTTCTTATTTCTTTCTTCTTTCTTTCTTCTTTCTTTCTTACTTATTTCATACTTCTTTCTTACTTATTTCGAACTTCTTTCTTACTTCTTTCTTTCTCTCTTTCTTCTTTCTTCTTTCTTACTTCTTTCTTACTTCTTTCTTTCTTTCTTCTTTCTTTCTTCTTTCTTTCTTATTTCTTACATCTTTCTAACTTCTTTCTTTCTTTCTTCTTTCTTACTTCTTTCTTACTTCTTTCTTTCTTCTCTCTTTCTTCTCTCTTTCTTCTCTCTTTCTTCTTTCTTTCTTTCTTTCTTTCTTCTTTCTTTCTTCTTTCTTTCTTATTTCTTACTTCTTTCTTTCTTCTTTCTTTCTTCTTTCTTTCTTCATTCTTTCTTCTCTCTTTCTTTCTTCTTTCTTTCTTCTTTCTTCTTTCTTTCTTACTTCTTTCATACTTCTTTCTTACTTCTTTCTTACTACATTCTAACTTCTTTCTTACTTCTTTCTTACTTCTTTCTTACTTCTTTCTTTCTTTCTTCATTCTTTCTTCTTTCTTTCTTCTTTCTTTCTTCTTTCTTTCTTCTTTCTTTCTTATTTATTTCTTCTTTCTTTCTTCTTTCTTTCTTTCTTCTTTCTTACTTCTTTCTTTCTTTCTTCTTTCTTTCTTCTTTCTTTCTTTCTTACTTCTTTCTTCTTTCTTTCTTTCTTCTCTCTTTCTTCTCTCTTTCTTCTTTCTTTCTTCTTTCTTTCTTCTTTCTTTCATTCTAACTTCTTTCTTACTTCTTTCTTTCTTTCTACTTTCTTTCTTCTTTCTTTCTTCTTTCTTTCTTACTTATTTCATACTTCTTTCTTACTTATATCTAACTTCTTTCTTACTTCATCTTTCTTTCTTCTTTCTTCTTTCTTACTTCTTTCTTACTTCTTTCTTTCTTTCTTCTTTCTTTCCTCTTTCTTTCTTATTTCTTACTTCTTTCTAACTTCTTTCTTTCTTTCTTCTTTCTTTCTTCTTTCTTTCTTCTTTCATTCTTCTTTCTTTCGTCTTTCTTTCTTCTTTCTTTCTTCTTTCTTTCTTCTTTCTTTCTTCTTTCTTTCTTTGTTCTTTCTTTCTCTTTCTTTCTTCTTTCTTTCTTCTTTCTTTCTTCTTTCTTTCTTACTTCTTTCTTACTTCTTTCATACTTCTTTCTTACTTATTTCTTTCTTTCTTCTTTCTTTCTTCTTTCTTTCTTTCTTACTTCTTTCTTCTTTCTCTCTTTCTTCTTTCTTTCTTCTTTCTTTCTTCTTTCTTTCTTCTTTCTTTCTTCTTTCTTTCTTACTTCTTTCTTACTTCTTTTTTTCTGTCTTCTTTCTTTCTTCTTTCTTTCTTCTTTCTTCCTTACTTATTTCATACTTCTTTCTTACTTATTTCTAACTTCTTTCTTACTTCTTTCTTTCTCTCTTTCTTCTTTCTTCTTTCTTACTTCTTTCTTACTTCTTTCTTTCTTTCTTCTTTCTTTCTTCTTTCTTTCTTATTTCTTACATCTTTAACTTCTTTCTTTCTTTATTCTTTCTTTCTTCTTTCTTTCTTCTTTCTTTCTTCTTTCTTTCTTACTTCTTTCTTACTTCTTTCTTACTTCTTTCTTACTTCTTTCTTACTTCTTTCTTTCTTCTCTCTTTCTTCTCTCTTTCTTCTCTCTTTCTTCTTTCTTTCTTCTTTCTTTCTTCTTTCTTTCTTCTTTCATTCTTACTTCTTTCTTACTTCTTTCTTACTTCTTTCTCACTTCTTTCTTACTTTTTCTTTCTTTCTTTCTTCTTTCTTTCTTCTTTCTTTCTTATTTCTTACTTCTTTCTTTCTTCTTTCTTTCTTCTTTCTTTCTTCTTTCTTTCTTCATTCTTTCTTCTCTCTTTCTTTCTTCTTTCTTTCTTCTTTCTTCTTTCTTTCTTACTTCTTTCATACTTCTTTCTTACTTCTTTCTTACTACATTCTAACTTCTTTCTTACTTCTTTCTTACTTCTTTCTTACTTCTTTCTTTCTTTCTTCTTTCTTTCTTCTTTCTTTCTTCTTTCTTTCTTCTTTCTTTCTTCTTTCTTTCTTATTTCTTTCTTCTTTCTTTCTTCTTTCTTTCTTTCTTCTTTCTTACTTCTTTCTTTCTTTCTTCTTTCTTTCTTCTTTCTTTCTTACTTCTTTCTTCTTTCTTTCTTTCTTCTCTCTTTCTTCTCTCTTTCTTCTTTCTTTCTTCTTTCTTTCTTCTTTCTTTCATTCTTACTTCTTTCTTTCTTTCTACTTTCTTTCTTCTTTCTTTCTTCTTTCTTTCTTACTTATTTCATACTTCTTTCTTACTTATATCTAACTTCTTTCTTACTTCATCTTTCTTTCTTCTTTCTTCTTTCTTACTTCTTTCTTACTTCTTTCTTTCTTTCTTCTTTCTTTCTTCGTTCTTTCTTCTTTCTTTCTTCTTTCTTTCTTATTTCTTTCTTCTTTCTTTCTTCTTTCTTTCTTTCTTCTTTCTTACTTCTTTCTTTCTTTCTTCTTTCTTTCTTCTTTCTTTCTTTCTTACTTCTTTCTTCTTTCTTTCTTTCTTCTCTCTTTCTTCTCTCTTTCTTCTTTCTTTCTTCTTTCTTTCTTCTTTCTTTCATTCTTACTTCTTTCTTACTTCTTTCTTTCTTTCTACTTTCTTTCTTCTTTCTTTCTTCTTTCTTTCTTACTGATTTCATACTTCTTTCTTACTTATATCTAACTTCTTTCTTACTTCTTTCTTTCTTTCTTCTTTCTTCTTTCTTACTTCTTTCTTACTTCTTTCTTTCTTTCTTCTTTCTTTCCTCTTTCTTTCTTATTTCTTACTTCTTTCTAACTTCTTTCTTTCTTTCTTCTTTCTTTCTTCTTTCTTTCTTCTTTCATTCTTCTTTCTTTCGTCTTTCTTTCTTCTTTCTGTCTTCTTTCTTTCTTCTTTCTTTCTTCTTTCTTTCTTTGTTCTTTCTTTCTTTCTTTCTTTCTTCTTTCTTACTTCTTTATTAGTTATTTCTTTCTTACTTCTTTCTTACTTCTTTCTTCGTTCTTTCTTCTTTCTTTCTTACTTCTTTCTTACTTCTTTCTTACTTCTTTCTTACTTCTTTCTAACTTCTTTCTTACTTCTTTCTTACTTCTATATTACTTCTTTCTAACTTCTTTCTTTCTTCTTTCTTACTTCTTTCTTCTTTCTTTCTTACTTCTTTCTTACTTATTTCTTACTTCTTTCTTACTTCTTTCTTACTTCTTTCTCTCTTCTTTCTTTCTTCTCTCTTACTTCTTTCTTTCTTCTTTCTTACTTCTTTATTACTTCTTTCTTACTTCTTTCTTACTTCTTTCTTTCTTCTTTCTTACTTCTTTATTAGTTATTTCTTACTTATTTCTTACTTCTTTCTAACTTCTTTCTTACTTTCTTACTTCTTTCTAACTTCTTTCTTACTTCTTTCTAACTTCTTTCTTTCTTCTTTCTTCTTTCTTTCTTACTTCTTTCTTACTTCTTTCTAACTTCTTTCTTTCTTCTTTCTTCTTTCTTTCTTCGTTCTTTCTTTGTTCTTTCTTTCTTACTTTCTTCTTTCTTTCTTCTTTCTTCTCTCTTTCTTCTTTCTTCTCTCTTTCTTCTCTCTTTCTTCTTTCTTTCTTCTTTCTTTCTTCATTCTTTCTTCTCTCTTTCTTTCTTCTTTCTTTCTTCTTTCTTTATTCTTTCTTTCTTATTTCTTACTTCTTTCTTACTTCTTTCTTCTTTCTTTCTTCTTTCTTTCTTCTTTCTTTCTTCTTTCTTACTTACTTCTTTCTTACTTCTTTCTTACTACTTTCTAACTACTTTCTTACTCCTTCTTACTTCTTTCTTACTTCTTTCTTACTTCTTTCTTTCTTTCTTCTTTATTTCTTCTTTAATTCTTCTTTCTTTCTTCTTTCTTTCTTCTTTCTTTCTTCTTTCTTTCTTTCTTACTTCTTTCTTACTTCTTTCTCTATTTCTTCTTTCTTTCTTCTTTCTTTCTTTCTTACTTCTTTCTTCTTTCTTTCTTTCTTCTTTCTTCTTTCTTTCTTCTTTCTTCTTTCTTTCTTCTTTCTTTCTTCTTTCTTTCTTTCTTACTTCTTTCTTACTTCTTTTTTTCTTTCTTCTTTCTTTCTTCTTTCTTTCTTCTTTCTTTCTTTCTTCTTTCTTTCTTACTTATTTCATAATTCTTTCTTACTTATTTCTAACTTCTTTCTTACTTCTTTCTTTCTCTCTTTCTTCTTTCTTCTTTCTTACTTCTTTCTTACTTCTTTCTTACTTCTTTCTTTCTTTCTTCTTTCTTTCTTCTTTCTTTCTTCTTTCTTTCTTACTTCTTTCTTACTTCTTTATTACTTATTTCTTACTTCTTTCTTACTTAATTCTTACTTCTTTCTTTCTTCTCTCTTTGTTCTCTCTTTCTTCTCTCTTTCTTCTTTCTTTCTTCTTTCTTTCTTCTTTCTTTCTTCTTTCTTTCTTCTTTCATTCTTACTTCTTTCTTACTTCTTTCTTACTTCTTTCTTACTTCTTTCTCACTTCTTTCTTACTTCTTTCTTTCTTTCTTTCTTTCTTTCTTCTTTCTTTCTTCTTTCTTTCTTCTTTCTTACTTCTTTCTTACTTCTTTCTTACTTCTTTCTTTCTTTCTTTCTTTCTTTCTTTCTTTCTTTCTTTCTTTCTTTCTTTCTTTCTTTCTTTCTTTCTTTCTTTCTTTCTTTCTTTCTTCTTTCTTCTTTCTTTCTTCTTTTTTCTTACTTCTTTCTTACTTCTTTCTTACTTCTTTCTTACTTCTTTCTTAATTCTTTCTTACTTCTTTCTAACTTCATTCTTTCTTTTTTCTTTCTTCTTTCTTCTTTCTTTCTTACTTCTTTCTTACTTCTTTGTTACTTTTCTTACTTCTTTCTTTCTTCTTTCTTTCTTCTTTCTTTCTTCTTTCTTTCTTTCTTTCTTCTTTCTTTCTTTTTTTCTACTTTCTTTCTTTTTTCTTTCTTCTTTCTTCTTTCTTCTTTCTTCTTTCTTCTTCTTTCTTCTTTCTTTCTTCTTTATTCTTTCTTTCTTCGTTCTTTCTTTGTTCTTTCTTTCTTACTTTCTTCTTTCTTTCTTCTTTCTTCTTTCTTTCTTCTTTCTTTCTTCTCTCTTTCTTCTTTCTTTCTTCTTTCTTTCTTCATTCTTTCTTCTCTCTTTCTTTCTTCTTTCTTTCTTCTTTCTTTCTTTCTTACTTCTTTCTTCTTTCTTTCTTTCTTCTTTCTTTCTTCTTTCTTTCTTCTTTCTTTCTTCTTTCTTTCTTCTTTCTTTCTTCTTTCTTTCTTCTTTCTTTCTTACTTACTTCTTTCTTACTTCTTTTTTTTCTTCTTTCTTTCTTCTTTCTTTCTTCTTTCTTTCTTCTTTCTTTCTTACTTATTTCATACTTCTTTCTTACTTATTTCTAACTTCTTTCTTACTTCTTTCTTTCTCTCTTTCTTCTTTCTTCTTTCTTACTTCTTTCTTAATTCTTTCTTTCTTTCTTCTTTCTTTCTTCTTTCGTTCTTATTTCTTACTTCTTTCTAACTTCTTTCTTTCTTTCTTCTTTCTTTCTTCTTTCTTTATTCTTTCTTTCTTCTTTCTTTCTTCTTTCTTACTTCTTTCTTACTTCTTTCTTACTTCTTTCTTACTTCTTTCTTACTTCTTTCTTACTTCCTTCTAACTTCTTTCTTACTTCTTTCTTACTTCTTTCTTTTTTCCTCTTTCTTTCTTCTTTCTTTCTTCTTTCTTTCTTCTTTTTCTTCTTTCTTTATTCTTTCTTTCTTCTTTCTTTCTTCTTTCTTACTTCTTTCTTACTTCTTTCTTACTTCTTTCTTACTTCTTTCTTCCTTCTATCTTACTACTTTCTAACTTCTTTCTTACTTCTTTCTTACTTCTTTCTTACTTCTTTCTTTCTTTCCTCTTTCTTTCTTCTTTCTTTCTTCTTTTTCTTCTTTCTTTCTTATTTCTTTCTTCTTTCTTTCTTCTTTCTTTCTTACTTCTTTCTTACTTCTTTCTTACTTCTTTCTTACTTCTTTCTAACTTCTTTCTTACTTCTTTCTTACTTCTATATTACTTCTTTCTAACTTCTTTCTTTCTTCTTTCTTACTTCTTTCTTCTTTCTTTCTTACTTCTTTCTTACTTATTTCTTACTTCTTTCTTACTTCTTTCTTACTTCTTTCTCTCTTCTTTCTTTCTTCTCTCTTACTTCTTTCTTTCTTCTTTCTTACTTCTTTATTACTTCTTTCTTACTTCTTTCTTACTTCTTTCTTTCTTCTTTCTTACTTCTTTATTAGTTATTTCTTACTTATTTCTTACTTCTTTCTAACTTCTTTCTTACTTTCTTACTTCTTTCTAATTTCTTTCTTACTTCTTTCTAACTTCTTTCTTTCTTCTTTCTTCTTTCTTTCTTACTTCTTTCTTACTTCTTTCTAACTTCTTTCTTTCTTCTTTCTTCTTTCTTTCTTCGTTCTTTCTTTGTTCTTTCTTTCTTACTTTCTTCTTTCTTTCTTCTTTCTTCTCTCTTTCTTCTTTCTTCTCTCTTTCTTCTCTCTTTCTTCTTTCTTTCTTCTTTCTTTCTTCATTCTTTCTTCTCTCTTTCTTTCTTCTTTCTTTCTTCTTTCTTTATTCTTTCTTTCTTATTTCTTACTTCTTTCTTACTTCTTTCTTCTTTCTTTCTTCTTTCTTTCTTCTTTCTTTCTTCTTTCTTACTTACTTCTTTCTTACTTCTTTCTTACTACTTTCTAACTACTTTCTTACTCCTTCTTACTTCTTTCTTACTTCTTTCTTACTTCTTTCTTTCTTTCTTCTTTATTTCTTCTTTCATTCTTCTTTCTTTCTTCTTTCTTTCTTCTTTCTTTCTTCTTTCTTTCTTTCTTACTTCTTTCTTACTTCTTTCTCTATTTCTTCTTTCTTTCTTCTTTCTTTCTTTCTTACTTCTTTCTTCTTTCTTTCTTTCTTCTTTCTTCTTTCTTTCTTCTTTCTTCTTTCTTTCTTCTTTCTTTCTTCTTTCTTTCTTTCTTACTTCTTTCTTACTTCTTTTTTTCTTTCTTCTTTCTTTCTTCTTTCTTTCTTCTTTCTTTCTTTCTTCTTTCTTTCTTACTTATTTCATAATTCTTTCTTACTTATTTCTAACTTCTTTCTTACTTCTTTCTTTCTCTCTTTCTTCTTTCTTCTTTCTTACTTCTTTCTTACTTCTTTCTTACTTCTTTCTTTCTTTCTTCTTTCTTTCTTCTTTCTTTCTTCTTTCTTTCTTACTTCTTTCTTACTTCTTTATTACTTATTTCTTACTTCTTTCTTACTTAATTCTTACTTCTTTCTTTCTTCTCTCTTTGTTCTCTCTTTCTTCTCTCTTTCTTCTTTCTTTCTTCTTTCTTTCTTCTTTCTTTCTTCTTTCTTTCTTCTTTCATTCTTACTTCTTTCTTACTTCTTTCTTACTTCTTTCTTACTTCTTTCTCACTTCTTTCTTACTTCTTTCTTTCTTTCTTTCTTTCTTTCTTCTTTCTTTCTTCTTTCTTTCTTCTTTCTTACTTCTTTCTTACTTCTTTCTTACTTCTTTCTTTCTTTCTTTCTTTCTTTCTTTCTTTCTTTCTTTCTTTCTTTCTTTCTTTCTTTCTTTCTTTCTTTCTTTCTTTCTTTCTTTCTTTCTTTCTTCTTTCTTCTTTCTTTCTTCTTTTTTCTTACTTCTTTCTTACTTCTTTCTTACTTCTTTCTTACTTCTTTCTTAATTCTTTCTTACTTCTTTCTAACTTCATTCTTTCTTTTTTCTTTCTTCTTTCTTCTTTCTTTCTTACTTCTTTCTTACTTCTTTGTTACTTTTCTTACTTCTTTCTTTCTTCTTTCTTTCTTCTTTCTTTCTTCTTTCTTTCTTTCTTTCTTCTTTCTTTCTTTTTTTCTACTTTCTTTCTTTTTTCTTTCTTCTTTCTTCTTTCTTCTTTCTTCTTTCTTCTTTATTCTTTCTTTCTTCGTTCTTTCTTTGTTCTTTCTTTCTTACTTTCTTCTTTCTTTCTTCTTTCTTCTTTCTTTCTTCTTTCTTTCTTCTCTCTTTCTTCTTTCTTTCTTCTTTCTTTCTTCATTCTTTCTTCTCTCTTTCTTTCTTCTTTCTTTCTTCTTTCTTTCTTTCTTACTTCTTTCTTCTTTCTTTCTTTCTTCTTTCTTTCTTCTTTCTTTCTTCTTTCTTTCTTCTTTCTTTCTTCTTTCTTTCTTCTTTCTTTCTTCTTTCTTTCTTCTTTCTTTCTTACTTATTTCATACTTCTTTCTTACTTATTTCTAACTTCTTTCTTACTTCTTTCTTTCTCTCTTTCTTCTTTCTTCTTTCTTACTTCTTTCTTAATTCTTTCTTTCTTTCTTCTTTCTTTCTTCTTTCGTTCTTATTTCTTACTTCTTTCTAACTTCTTTCTTTCTTTCTTCTTTCTTTCTTCTTTCTTTATTCTTTCTTTCTTCTTTCTTTCTTCTTTCTTACTTCTTTCTTACTTCTTTCTTACTTCTTTCTTACTTCTTTCTTACTTCTTTCTTACTTCCTTCTAACTTCTTTCTTACTTCTTTCTTACTTCTTTCTTTTTCCTCTTTCTTTCTTCTTTCTTTCTTCTTTCTTTCTTCTTTTTCTTCTTTCTTTATTCTTTCTTTCTTCTTTCTTTCTTCTTTCTTACTTCTTTCTTACTTCTTTCTTACTTCTTTCTTACTTCTTTCTTCCTTCTTTCTTACTACTTTCTAACTTCTTTCTTACTTCTTTCTTACTTCTTTCTTACTTCTTTCTTTCTTTCCTCTTTCTTTCTTCTTTCTTTCTTCTTTCTTTCTTCTTTTTCTTCTTTCTTTCTTATTTCTTTCTTCTTTCTTTCTTCTTTCTTTCTTCTTTCTTTCTTAATTCTTTCTTACTTCTTTCTTACTTCTTTCTTACTTCTTTCTTTCTTTCTTCTTTCTTTCTTCTTTCTTTCTTTCTTACTTCTTTCTTCTTTCTCTCTTTCTTCTTTTTTTCTTCTTTCTTTCTTCTTTCTTTCTTCTTTCTTTCTTACTTCTTTCTTACTTCTTTTTTTCTTTCTTCTTTCTTTCTTCTTTCTTTCTTCTTTCTTTCTTCTTTCTTTCTTACTTATTTCATACTTCTTTCTTACTTATTTCTAACTTCTTTCTTACTTCTTTCTTTCTCTCTTTCTTCTTTCTTCTTTCTTACTTCTTTCTTACTTCTTTCTTTCTTTCTTCTTTCTTTCTTCTTTCTTTCTTATTTCTTACATCTTTCTAACTTCTTTCTTTCTTTCTTCTTTCTTTCTTCTTTCTTCTTCTTTCTTTCTTCTTTCTTTCTTACTTCTTTCTTACTTCTTTCTTATTTCTTTCTTACTTCTTTCTTACTTCTTTCTTTCTTCTCTCTTTCTTCTCTCTTTCTTCTCTCTTTCTTCTTTCTTTCTTCTTTCTTTCTTCTTTCTTTCTTCTTTCATTCTTACTTCTTTCTTACTTCTTTCTTACTTCTTTCTCACTTCTTTCTTACTTTTTCTTTCTTTCTTTCTTCTTTCTTTCTTCTTTCTTTCTTATTTCTTACTTCTTTCTTTCTTCTTTCTTTGTTCTTTCTTTCTTCATTCTTTCTTCTCTCTTTCTTTCTTCTTTCTTTCTTCTTTCTTCTTTCTTTCTTACTTCTTTCATACTTCTTTCTTACTTCTTTCTTACTACATTCTAACTTCTTTCTTACTTCTTTCTTACTTCTTTCTTACTTCTTTCTTTCTTTCTTCTTTCTTTCTTCTTTCTTTCTTTCTTACTTCTTTCTTCTTTCTCTCTTTCTTCTTTCTTTCTTCTTTCTTTCTTCTTTCTTTCTTCTTTCTTTCTTCTTTCTTTCTTACTTCTTTCTTACTTCTTTTTTTCTGTCTTCTTTCTTTCTTCTTTCTTTCTTCTTTCTTCCTTACTTATTTCATACTTCTTTCTTACTTATTTCTAACTTCTTTCTTACTTCTTTCTTTCTCTCTTTCTTCTTTCTTCTTTCTTACTTCTTTCTTACTTCTTTCTTTCTTTCTTCTTTCTTTCTTCTTTCTTTCTTATTTCTTACATCTTTAACTTCTTTCTTTCTTTATTCTTTCTTTCTTCTTTCTTTCTTCTTTCTTTCTTCTTTCTTTCTTACTTCTTTCTTACTTCTTTCTTACTTCTTTCTTACTTCTTTCTTACTTCTTTCTTTCTTCTCTCTTTCTTCTCTCTTTCTTCTCTCTTTCTTCTTTCTTTCTTCTTTATTTCTTCTTTCTTTCTTCTTTCATTCTTACTTCTTTCTTACTTCTTTCTTACTTCTTTCTCACTTCTTTCTTACTTTTTCTTTCTTTCTTTCTTCTTTCTTTCTTCTTTCTTTCTTATTTCTTACTTCTTTCTTTCTTCTTTCTTTCTTCTTTCTTTCTTCTTTCTTTCTTCATTCTTTCTTCTCTCTTTCTTTCTTCTTTCTTTCTTCTTTCTTCTTTCTTTCTTACTTCTTTCATACTTCTTTCTTACTTCTTTCTTACTACATTCTAACTTCTTTCTTACTTCTTTCTTACTTCTTTCTGACTTCTTTCTTTCTTTCTTCTTTCTTTCTTCTTTCTTTCTTCTTTCTTTCTTCTTTCTTTCTTCTTTCTTTCTTATTTCTTTCTTCTTTCTTTCTTCTTTCTTTCTTTCTTCTTTCTTACTTCTTTCTTTCTTTCTTCTTTCTTTCTTCTTTCTTTCTTTCTTACTTCTTTCTTCTTTCTTTCTTTCTTCTCTCTTTCTTCTCTCTTTCTTCTTTCTTTCTTCTTTCTTTCTTCTTTCTTTCTTTCTTCTTTCTTCTTTCTTTCTTACTTCTTTCTTACTTCTTTCTTACTTTTTTCTTACTTCTTTCTTTCTTACTTCTTTCTTACTTCTTTCTTCTTTCTTTCTTCTTTCTTCTTTCTTTCTTCTTTATTTCTTCTCTCTTTATTCTCTCCTTCTTCTTTCTTTCTTCTTTCTTTCTTCATTCTTTCTTCTCTCTTTCTTTCTTCTTTCTTTCTTCGTTCTTTCTTCTTTCTTTATTCTTTCTTTCTTATTTCTTACTTCTTTCTTCTTTCTTTCTTCTTTCTTTCTTCTTTCTATCTTCTTTCTTTCTTCTTTCTTTCTTCTTTCTTTCTTACTTCTTTCTTACTTCTTTCTTACTTCTTTCTTACTACTTTCTAACTTCTTTCTTTACTTCTTTCTTACTTCTTTCTTACTTCTTTCTTACTTCTTTCTTTCTTTCTTCTTTCTTTCTTCTTTCATTCTTCTTTCTTTCTTTCTTACTTCTTTCTTCTTTCTTTCTTCTTTCTTTCTTCTTTCTTTCTTACTTCTTTCTTACTTCTTTCTTACTTCTTTCTTACTACTTTCTAACTTCTTTCTTTACTTCTTTCTTACTTCTTTCTTACTTCTTTCTTTCTTCTTTCTTTCTTTCTTCTTTCTTTCTTCTTTCTTTCTTATTTCTTTCTTACTTCTTTCTTTCTTTCTTCTTTCTTTCTTCTTTCTTTCTTCTTTCTTTCTTTCTTATTTCTTTCTTACTTCTTTCTTTCTTTCTTCTTTCTTTCTTCTTTCTTTCTTCTTTCTTTCTTTCTTACTTCTTTCTTACTTCTTTCCTAATTCTTTCTTTCTTTCTTCTTTCTTTCTTCTTTATTTCTTTTTTCTTCCTTCTTTCTTTCTTTCTTCTTTCTTTCTTCTTTCTTTCTTCTTTCTTTCTTCTTTCTTTCTTTCTTTCTTTCTTCTTTCTTTTTTCTACTTTCTTTCTTCTTTCTTTCTTCTTTCTTCTTTATTCTTTCTTTCTTCTTTCTTCTTTCTTTCTCCGTTCTTTGTTCTTTCTTTCTTTCTTCTTTCTTTCTTCTTTCTTCTTTCTTTCTTCTTTCTTTCTTCTCTCTTCTCTCTTTCTTCTTTCTTTCTTCTTTCTTTCTTCTTTATTTATTCTTTCTTTCTTCTTTATTTATTCTTTCTTTCTTCTTTCTTACTTTTTTCTTACTTCTTTCTTCTTTCTTTCTTCTTTCTTTCTTCTTTCTTTCTTTCTTCTTTCTTTCTTCTTTATTTATTATTTCTTTCTTCTTTATTTATTCTTTCTTTCTTCTTTCTTTTTTCTTACTTCTTTCTTCTTTCTTCTTTCTTTCTTCTTTCTTTCTTCTTTCTTTCTTACTTCTTTCTTTCTTCTTTCTTACTTCTTTCTTACTACTTTCTAACTTCTTTCTTACTTCTTTCTTACTTCTTTCTTACTTCTTTCTTACTTCTTTCTAACTTCTTTCTTTCTTCTTTCTTTCTTCTTTCTTTCTTCTTTCTTTCTTACTTCTTTCTTACTTCTTTCTTACTTTTTTCTTACTTCTTTCTTTCTTACTTCTTTCTTACTTCTTTCTTACTTCTTTCTTCTTTCTTTCTTATTTCTTTCTTCTTTCTCTCTTATTTCTTACTTCTTTCTTACTTCTTTCTTACTTCTTTCGTACTTCTTTCTTTACTTCTTTCTTAATTCTTTCTTCCTTCTTTCTTCTTTCTTTCTTACTTCTTTCTTACTTCTTTCTTACTTCTTTCTTACTTCTTTCTTACTTCTTTCTTTCTTCTTTCTTACTTCTTTCTTTCTTCTTTCTTACTTCACTCTTACTTCTTTCTTACTTCTTTCTTACTTCTAACTTCTTTTTTCTTCTTTCTTTCTTCTTTCTTTCTTCTTTCTTTCTTACTTCTTTCTTACTTCTTTCTTACTTCTTTCTTTCTTACTTCTTTCTTACTTCTTTTGTACTTCTTTCTTACTTCTTTCTTACTTCTTTCTTACTTCTTTCTTAATACTTTCTTACTTATTTCTAACTTCTTTCTTACTTCTTTCTAACTTCTTTCTTTCTTCTTTCTTTATTCTTTATTTCTTCTTTCTTACTTCTTTCTTACTTCTTTCTTTCTTTCTTCTTTCTTTCTTCTTTCATTCTTCTTTCTTTCTTCTTTCTTTCTTCTTTCTTTCTTCTTTCTTTCTTTCTTATTTCTTTCTTACTTCTTTCTTTCTTTCTTCTTTCTTTCTTTCTTTCTTCTTTCTTTCTTTCTTACTTCTTTCTTACTTCTTTCCTAATTCTTTCTTTCTTTCTTCTTTCTTTCTTCTTTATTTCTTTTTTCTTCCTTCTTTCTTTCTTTCTTCTTTCTTTCTTCTTTCTTTCTTCTTTCTTTCTTCTTTCTTTCTTTCTTTCTTCTTTCTTTTTTTCTACTTTCTTTCTTCTTTCTTTCTTCTTTCTTCTTTCTTCTTTCTTTCTCCGTTCTTTGTTCTTTCTTTCTTTCTTTCTTCTTTCTTTCTTCTTTCTTCTTTCTTTCTTCTTTCTTTCTTCTCTCTTCTCTCTTTCTTCTTTCTTTCTTCTTTCTTTCTTCTTTATTTATTCTTTCTTTCTTCTTTATTTATTCTTTCTTTCTTCTTTCTTACTTTTTTCTTACTTCTTTCTTCTTTCTTCTTTCTTTCTTCTTTCTTTCTTCTTTCTTTCTTACTTCTTTCTTTCTTCTTTCTTACTTCTTTCTTACTACTTTCTAACTTCTTTCTTACTTCTTTCTTACTTCTTTCTTACTTCTTTCTTACTTCTTTCTAACTTCTTTCTTTCTTCTTTCTTTCTTCTTTCTTTCTTCTTTCTTTCTTACTTCTTTCTTAGTTCTTTCTTACTTCTTTCTTTCTTACTTCTTTCTTACTTCTTTCTTACTTCTTTCTTCTTTCTTTCTTATTTCTTTCTTCTTTCTCTCTTATTTCTTACTTCTTTCTTACTTCTTTCTAAGTTCTTTCTTACTTCTTTCTTACTTCTTTCTTACTTCTTTCTTAATTCTTTCTTCTTTCTTTCTTACTTCTTTCTTACTTCTTTCTTCTTTCTTTCTTACTTCTTTCTTACTTCTTTCTTACTTCTTTCTTACTTCTTTCTTACTTCTTTCTTACTTCTTTCTTCTTTCTTACTTCTTTCTTTCTTTCTTACTTCTTTCTTACTTCTTTCTTACTTCTTTCTTACTTCTTTCTTACTTCTTTCTTACTTCTTTCTTCTTTCTTTCTTACTTCTTTCTTACTTCTTTCTTTCTTCTTTCTTCTTTCTTTCTTACTTCTTTCTTACTTCTTTCTTACTTCTTTCTTACTTCTTTCTTACTTCTTTCTTACTTCTTTCTTTCTTCTTTCTTTCTTCTTTCTTTCTTCTTTCTTACTTCTTTCTTACTTATTTCTTCTTTCTTTCTTACTTCTTTCTTACTTCTTTCTTACTTCTTTTTTCTTCTTTCTTACTTCTTTCTTACTTCTTTCTTCTTTCTTTCTTACTTCTTTCTTACTTCTTTCTTCATTCCTTTTTACTTATTTCTTACTTCTTTTTTCTTCTTTCTTACTTCTTTCTTTCTTCTTCCTTTCTTCTTTCTTACTTCTTTCTTTCTTCTTTCTTTCTTCTTTCTTACTTCTTTCTTACTTCTTTCTTTCTTCTTTCTTCTTTCTTTCTTACTTCTTTCTTACTTCTTTCTTACTTCTTTCTTACTTCTTTCTTACTTCTTTCTTACTTCTTTCTTTCTTCTTTCTTTCTTCTTTCTTTCTTCTTTCTTACTTCTTTCTTACTTATTTCTTCTTTCTTTCTTACTTCTTTCTTACTTCTTTCTTACTTCTTTCTTACTTCTTTCTTTCTTCTTTCTTACTTCTTTCTTACTTCTTTCTTCTTTCTTTCTTACTTCTTTCTTACTACTTTCTAACTTCTTTCTTACTTCTTTCTTACTTCTTTCGTACTTCTTTCTTTACTTCTTTCTTAATTCTTTCTTCCTTCTTTCTTCTTTCTTTCTTAGTTCTTTCTTACTTCTTTCTTACTTCTTTCTTACTTCTTTCTTTCTTCTTTCTTACTTCTTTCTTTCTTCATTCTTACTTCTTTCTTTCTTCTTTCTTACTTCACTCTTACTTCTTTCTTACTTCTTTCTTACTTCTAACTTCTTTTTTCTTCTTTCTTTCTTCTTTCTTTCTTCTTTCTTTCTTACTTCTTTCTTACTTCTTTCTTACTTCTTTCTTTCTTACTTCTTTCTTACTTCTTTTGTACTTCTTTCTTACTTCTTTCTTACTTCTTTCTTACTTCTTTCTTAATACTTTCTTACTTATTTCTAACTTCTTTCTTACTTCTTTCTAACTTCTTTCTTTCTTCTTTCTTTATTCTTTCTTTCTTCTTTCTTACTTCTTTCTTACTTCTTTCTTTCTTTCTTCTTTCTTTCTTCTTTCATTCTTCTTTCTTTCTTCTTTCTTTCTTCTTTCTTTCTTCTTTCTTACTTCTTTCTTACTTCTTTCTTACTTCTTTCTTTCTTTCTTCTTTCTTTCTTCTTTCTTTCTTCTTTCTTTATTTCTTACTTCTTTCTTACTTCTTTCCTAATTCTTTCTTTCTTTCTTCTTTCTTTCTTCTTTATTTCTTTTTTCTTCCTTCTTTCTTTCTTTCTTCTTTCTTTCTTCTTTCTTTCTTCTTTCTTTCTTTCTTTCTTTTTTTCTAATTTCTTTCTTCTTTCTTTCTTCTTTCTTCTTTATTCTTTCTTTCTTCTTTCTTCTTTCTTTCACCGTTCTTTGTTCTTTCTTTCTTTCTTCTTTCTTCTTTCTTTCTTCTCTCTTTCTTTCTTCTTTCTTTCTTCTTTCTTTCTTCTTTCTTTCTTCTTTCTTTCTTCTTTCTTTCTTACTTCTTTCTTTCATCTTTCTTACTTCTTTCTTACTACTTTCTAACTTCTTTCTTACTTCTTTCTTACTTCTTTCTTACTTCTTTCTAACTTCTTTCTTTCTTCTTTCTTTCTTCTTTCTTTCTTCTTTCTTTCTTTCTTTCTTCTTTCTTTCTTTTTTTCTACTTTCTTTCTTCTTTCTTTCTTCTTTCTTCTTTATTCTTTTTTTCTTCTCTCTTCTTTCTTTCTCCGTTCTTTGTTCTTTCTTTCTTTCTTTCTTTCTTTCTTCTTTCTTCTTTCTTTCTTCTTTCTTTCTTCTCTCTTTCTTACTTCTTTCTTACTTCTTTCTTACTTCTTTCTTACTACTTTCTAACTTCTTTCTTACTTCTTTCTTACTTCTTTCTTACTTCTTTCTTACTTCTTTCTTATTTCTTTCTTTCTTCTTTCTTTCTTTCTTCTTTCTTCTTTCTTTCTTACTTCTTTCTTACTTCTTTCTTACTTTTTTCTTACTTCTTTCTTTCTTACTTCTTTCTTACTTCTTTCTTACTTCTTTCTTTCTTCTTTCTTCTTTCTTTCTTCTTTCTTCTTTCTTTCTTCTTTATTTCTTCTCTCTTTCTTCTCTCTTTCTTCTTTCTTTCTTCTTTCTTTCTTCATTCTTTCTTCTCTCTTTCTTTCTTCTTTCTTTCTTCTTTCTTTCTTCTTTCTTTATTCTTTCTTTCTTATTCCTTACTTCTTTCTTCTTTCTTTCTTCTTTCTTTCTTCTTTCTTTCTTCTTTCTTTCTTCTTTCTTTCTTCTTTCTTTCTTACTTCTTTCTTACTTCTTTCTTACTACTTTCTAACTTCTTTCTTTACTTCTTTCTTACTTATTTCTTACTTCTTTCTTACTTCTTTCTTTCTTTCTTCTTTCTTTCTTCTTTCATTCTTCTTTCTTTCTTCTTTCTTTCTTTCTTCTTTCTTTCTTCTTTCTTTCTTATTTCTTTCTTACTTCTTTCTTTCTTTCTTCTTTCTTTCTTCTTTCTTTCTTCTTTCTTTCTTCTTTCTTTCTTTCTTATTTCTTTCTTACTTCTTTCTTTCTTTCTTCTTTCTTTCTTCTTTCTTTCTTCTTTCTTTCTTTCTTACTTCTTTCTTACTTCTTTCCTAATTCTTTCTTTCTTTCTTCTTTCTTTCTTCTTTCTTTCTTTTTTCTTCCTTCTTTCTTTCTTTCTTCTTTCTTTCTTCTTTCTTTCTTCTTTCTTTCTTTGTTCTTTCTTTCTTTCTTCTTTCTTTTTTTCTACTTTCTTTCTTCTTTCTTTCTTCTTTCTTCTTTATTCTTTCTTTCTTCTTTCTTCTTTCTTTCTCTGTTCTTTGTTCTTTCTTTCTTTCTTTCTTCTTTCTTTCTTCTTTCTTCTTTCTTTCTTCTTTATCCTTTCTTTCTTCTTTCTTCTTTCTTTCTCCGTTCTTTGTTCTTTCTTTCTTTCTTTCTTCTTTCTTTCTTCTTTCTTCTTTCTTTCTTCTTTCTTTCTTCTCTCTTCTCTCTTTCTTCTTTCTTTCTTCTTTCTTTCTTCTTTATTTATTCTTTCTTTCTTCTTTATTTATTCTTTCTTTCTTCTTTCTTACTTTTTTCTTACTTCTTTCTTCATTCTTCTTTCTTTCTTCTTTCTTTCTTCTTTCTTTCTTACTTCTTTCTATCTTCTTTCTTACTTCTTTCTTACTTCTTTCTTACTTCTTTCTTACTTCTTTCTAACTTCTTTCTTTCTTCTTTCTTTCTTCTTTCTTTCTTCTTTCTTTCTTCTTTCTTTCTTTCTTTCTTCTTTCTTTCTTTTTTCTACTTTCTTTCTTCTTTCTTTCTTCTTTCTTCTTTATTCTTTCTTTCTTCTTTCTTCTTTCTTTCACCGTTCTTTGTTCTTTCTTTCTTTCTTCTTTCTTTCTTCTTTCTTCTTTCTTTCTTCTTTCTTTCTTATCTCTTCTCTCTTTCTTCTTTCTTCTTTCTTTCTTCTTTCTTTCTTCTCTCTTTCTTCTTTCTTTCTTCTTTCTTTCTTCTTTCTTTCTTACTTCTTTCTTTCTTCTTTCTTACTTCTTTCTTACTAATTTCTAACTTCTTTCTAACTTCTTTCTTACTTCTTTCTTACTTCTTTCTTACTTCTTTCTAACTTCTTTCTTTCTTCTTTCTTTCTTCTTTCTTTCTTCTTTCTTTCTTACTTCTTTCTTACTTCTTTCTTACTTTTTTCTTACTTCTTTCTTTCTTACTTCTTTCTTACTTCTTTCTTACTTCTTTCGTACTTCTTTCTTTACTTCTTTCTTCCTTCTTTCTTAATTCTTTCTTCCTTCTTTCTTTCTTCTTTCTTACTTCTTTCTTTCTTCTTTCTTACTTCACTCTTACTTCTTTCTTACTTCTTTCTTACTTCTAACTTCTTTTTTCTTCTTTCTTTCTTCTTTCTTTCTTCTTTCTTTCTTACTTCTTTCTTACTTCTTTCTTCTTTCTTTCTTACTTCTTTCTTACTTCTTTTGTACTTCTTTCTTACTTCTTTCTTACTTCTTTCTTACTTCTTTCTTAATACTTTCTTACTTATTTCTAACTTCTTTCTTACTTCTTTCTAACTTCTTTCTTTCTTCTTTCTTTATTCTTTCTTTCTTCTTTCTTACTTCTTTCTTATTTCTTTCTTCTTTCTTCTTTCTTTCTTCTTTCTTTCTTATCTCTTCTCTCTTTCTTTTTTCTTTCTTTCTTACTTCTTTCTTTCTTCTTTCTTACTTCTTTCTTACTACTTTCTAACTTCTTTCTTACTTCTTTCTTACTTCTTTCTTACTTCTTTCTTACTTCTTTCTAACTTCTTTCTTTCTTCTTTCTTTCTTCTTTCTTTCTTCTTTCTTTCTTACTTCTTTCTTACTTCTTTCTTACTTTTTTCTTACTTCTTTCTTTCTTACTTCTTTCTTACTTCTTTCTTACTTCTTTCGTACTTCTTTCTTTACTTCTTTCTTGCTTCTTTCTTACTTCTTTCTTCCTTCTTTCTTCTTTCTTTCTTACTTCTTTCTTAATTCTTTCTTACTTCTTTCTTACTTCTTTCTTACTTCTTTCTTTCTTCTTTCTTACTTCTTTCTTTCTTCTTTCTTACTTCTTTCTTTCTTCTTTCTTACTTTCTAACTTCTTTCTTACTTCTTTCTTACTTCTAACTTCTTTTTTCTTCTTTCTTTCTTCTTTCTTTCTTCTTTCTTTCTTCTTTCTTTCTTACTTCTTTCTTACTTCTTTCTTACTTTTTTCTTACTTCTTTCTTTCTTACTTCTTTCTTACTTCTTTCTTACTTCTTTCTTCTTTCTTTCTTATTTCTTTCTTCTTTCTCTCTTATTTCTTACTTCTTTCTTACTTCTTTCTTACTTCTTTCTTTCTTCTTTCTTACTTCTTTCTTTCTTCTTTCTTACTTCTTTCTTTCTTCTTTCTTACTTCATTCGTACTTCTTTCTTACTTCTTTCTTACTTCTAACTTCTTTTTTCTTCTTTCTTTCTTCTTTCTTTCTTCTTTCTTTCTTACTTCTTTCTTACTTCTTTCTTACTTCTTTCTTTCTTCTTTCTTACTTCTTTCTTTCTTCTTTCTTACTTTCTAACTTCTTTCTTACTTCTTTCTTACTTCTAACTTCTTTTTTCTTCTTTCTTTCTTCTTTCTTTCTTCTTTCTTTCTTCTTTCTTTCTTACTTCTTTCTTACTTCTTTCTTACTTTTTTCTTACTTCTTTCTTTCTTACTTCTTTCTTACTTCTTTCTTTACTTCTTTCTTGCTTCTTTCTTACTTCTTTCTTCCTTCTTTCTTCTTTCTTTCTTACTTCTTTCTTACTTCTTTCTTACTTCTTTCTTTCTTCTTTCTTACTTCTTTCTTTCTTCTTTCTTACTTCTTTCTTTCTTCTTTCTTACTTCATTCGTACTTCTTTCTTACTTCTTTCTTACTTCTAACTTCTTTTTTCTTCTTTCTTTCTTCTTTCTTTCTTCTTTCTTTCTTACTTCTTTCTTACTTCTTTCTTACTTCTTTCTTTCTTACTTCTTTCTTACTTCTTTTGTACTTCTTTCTTACTTCTTTCTTACTTCTTTCTTACTTCTTTCTTACTTCTTTCTTAATACTTTCTTACTTATTTCTAACTTCTTTCTTACTTCTTTCTAACTTCTTTCTTACTTCTTTTTACTTCTTTCTAACTTCTTTCTTTCTTCTTTCTTTCTTCTTTCTTTCGTACTTCTTTCTTACTTCTTTCTTACTTCTTTCTTTCTTACTTCTTTCTTACTTCTTTCTAACTACTTTCTTACTTCATTTCTTACTTCTTTCTTACTTCTTTCTAACTTCTTTCTTTCTTCTTTCTTTCTTCTTTCTTTCTTCTTTCTTTCTTACTACTTTCTTACTTCTTTCTTACTTCTTTCTTACTTCTTTCTTACTTCTTTCTTTCTTACTTCTTTCTTACTTCTTTCATAATTTTCTTTCTTACTTCTTTCTTACTTCTTTCTTACATCTTTCTTACTTCTTTCTTACTTCTTTCTTACTTCTTTCTTACTTCTTTCTTTCTTTCTTTCTTCTTTCTTTCTTCTTTCTTTCTTATTTCTTACTTCTTTCTTACTTCTCTCTTACTTCTTTCTTACTTCTTTCTTAATTCTTTCTTTCTTTCTTCTTTCTTTCTTCTTTCTTTCTTCTTTCTTTCTTCTTTCATTCTTTCTTCTTTCTTTCTTCTTTCTTTCTTCTTTCTTTCTTATTTCTTTCTTCTTTCTTTCTTTCTTCTTTCTTCTTTCTTCTTTCTTTCTTTGTTCTTTCTTTCTTTCTTCTTTCTTTCTTCTTTCTTTCTTACTTCTCTCTTACTTCTTTCTTTCTTAATACTTTCTTACTTCTTTCTTACTTCTTTCTTACTTCTTTCTTAATTCTTTCTTTCTTTCTTCTTTCTTTCTTCTCTCTTTCTTTCTTCTTTCTTTCTTCTTTCTTTCTTCTTACTTTCTTCTCTCTTTCTTTCTTCTTTCTTTCTTCTTTCTTCTGTCTTTCTTCTTTCTTTCTTTCTTCTTTCTTCTTTCTTTCTTCTTTCTTTCTTTGTTCTTTCTTTCCTTCTTTCTTCTTTCTTTCTTCTTTCTTTCTTACTTCTTTCTTACTTCTTTCTTACTTCTTTCTTACTTCTTTCTTCTTTCTTCTTTCTTTCTTCTTTCTTTCTTATTTCTTTCTTCTTTCTTTCTTTCTTTGTTCTTTCTTTCTTTTTTTCTACTTTCTTTCTTCTTTCTTTCTTCTTTCTTCTTTATTCTTTCTTTCTTCTTTCTTCTTTCTTTCTTTGTTCTTCCTTTGTTCTTTCTTCTTTCTTTCTTCTGTCTTTCTTCTTTCTTTCTTTCTTCTTTCTTCTTTCTTTGTTCTTTCTTTCTTTGTTCTTTCTTTCTTTCTTTCTTCTTTCTTTCTTCTTTCTTTCTTCTTTCTTTCTTCTTCTTTCTTACCTCTTTGTAACTTCTTTCTTACGTCTTTCTTTCTTCTTTCTTTCTTCTTTCTTTCTTCTTTCTTTCTTCTTTCTTTCTTCTTTCTTTCTTTCTTTGTTCTTTCTTTCTTTTTTTCTACTTTTTTCTACATTCTTTCTTCTTTCTACTTCATTCTTTCTTTCTTCTTTCTTCTTTCTTTCTTCATTCTTTCTTTGTTCTTTCTTTCTTTCTTTCTTCTTCCTTTCTTCTTTCTTCTTTCTTTATTCTTTCTTTCTTCTCTCTTTCTTCTCTCTTTCTTCTTTCTTTCTTCTTTCTTTCTTCTTTCTTTCTTCTCTCTTTCTTTCTTCTTTCTTTCTTCTTTCTTACTTACTTCTTTCTTACTTCTTTCTTACTTCTTTCTTACTACTTTCAGACTTCTTTCTTACTTCTTTCTTACTTCTTTCTTACTTCTTTCTTACTTCTTTCTAACTTCTTTCTTTCTTCTTTCTTTCTTCTTTCTTTCTTCTTTCTTTCTTACTTCTTTCTTACTTCTTACTTACCTTTTTCTTTCTTCTTTCTTTCTTACTTCTTTATTACTTCTTTCTTACTTCTTTCTTACTTCTTTCTTCTTTCTTTCTTCTTTCTTACTTCTTTCTTATTTCTTACTTCAATACTTCTTTCTAACTTCTTTCTTACTTCTTTCGTACTTCTTTCTTTACTTCTTTCTTGCTTCTTTCTTACTTCTTTCTTCCTTCTTTCTTCTTTCTTTCTTACTTCTTTCTTACTTCTTTCTTACTTCTTTCTTACTTCTTTCTTACTTCTTTCTTTCTTCTTTCTTACTTCTTTCTTACTTCTTTCTTTCTTCTTTCTTACTTCTAACTTACTTCTTTCTTACTTCTAACTTCTTTTTTCTTCTTTCTTTCTTCTTTCTTTCTTCTTTCTTTCTTACTTCTTTCTTACTTCTTTCTTACTTCTTTCTTTCTTACTTCTTTCTTACTTCTTTCTTACTTCTTTCTTACTTCTTTCTTACTTCTTTCTTACTTCTCTCTTCTTTCTTTCTTACTTCTTTCTTACTTCTTTCTTTCTAATTTCTTACTTCTTTCTTTCTTCTTTCTTACTTCTTTCTTTCTTCTTTCTTACTTCTTTCTTACTTCTTTCTTACTTCTTTTTTACTTCTTTCTTACTTCTTTCTTACTTCTTTCTTACTTCTTTCTTACTTCTTTCTTCATTCCTTCTTACTTCTCTCTTACTTCTTTCTTACTTCTTTCTTACTTCTTTCTTTCTTTCTTCTTGCTTTCTTCTTTCTTTCTTATTTCTAAATTCTTTCTAACTTCTTTCTAACTTCTTTCTAATTTATTTCTTCTTTCTTTCTTACTTCTTTCTTACTTCTTTCTTACTTCTTTCTAACTTCATTCTTACTTCTTTCTTACTTCTTTCTAACTTCTTTCTTTCTTCTTTCTTTCTTCTTTCTTTCTTACTTTTTTCTTACTTCTTTCTTTCTTCTTTCTTTCTTACTTCTTCCTTACTTCTTTATAACTACTTTCTTACTTCTTTCTTACTGCTTTCTAACTTCTTTCTAACTTCTTTCTTATTTCTTTCTTACTTCTTTCTTTCTTACTTCTTTCTTACTTCTTTCTTACTTCTTTCTTACTTCTTTGTAACTTCTTTCTTACTTCTTTCTAACTTCTTTCTTTCTTCTTTCTTTCTTCTTTCTTTCTTACTTCTTTCTTACTTCTTTCTTACTTCTTTCTTTCTTACTTCTTTCTTACTTCTTTCTAACTACTTTCTTACTTCTTTCTTACTTCTTTCTTACTTCTTTCTAACTTCTTTCTTTCTTCTTTCTTTCTTCTTTCTTTCTTCTTTTTTTCTTACTTCTTTCTTACTTCTTTCTTACTTCTTTCTTACTTCTTTCTTACTTCTTTCTTTCTTACTTCTTTCTTACTTCTATCATACTTCTTTCTTACTTCTTTCTTCTTTCTTTCTTACTTCTTTCTTACTTCTTTCTTACTTCTTTCTTACTTCTTTCTTTCTTCTCTCTTTCTTATCTCTTTCTTCTTTCTTTCTTCTCTCTTTCTTCTTTCTTTCTTCTTTCTTTCTTCTTTCTAACTTCTTTCTTTCTTCTTTCTTTCTTCTTTCTTTCGTACTTCTTTCTTACTTCTTTCTTACATCTCTCTTACTCCTTTCTTAGTTCTTTCTTAATTCTTTCTTTTTTCTTTCTTCTTTCTTTCTTTCTTCTTTCTTTCTTCTTTCTTTCTAATATCTTCTTTCTTTCTTCTTTCTTTCTTCTCTCTTTCTTCTCTCTTTCTTCTTTCTTTCTTCTTTCTTTCTTCTCTCTTTGTTTCTTCTTTCTTTTTTCTTTCTTTCTTCTTTCTCTCTTCTTTCTTTCTTCTTTCTTTCTTCTTTCTTTTTTCTTTCTTTCTTCTTTCTTTCTTCTTTCTTTCTTTCTTTCTTCTTTCTTTGTTTCTTTCTACTTTCTTTCTACTTTCTTTCTTCTTTCTTTCTTCTCTCTTTCTTTCTTCTTTCTTTCTTCTTTCTTTCTTCTTTCTTTCTTCTTTCATTCTTCTTTCTTTCGTCTTTCTTTCTTCTTTCTTTCTTCTTTCTTTCTTCTTTCTTTCTTCTTTCATTCTTCTTTCTTTCGTCTTTCTTTCTTCTTTCTTTCTTCTTTCTTTCTTCTTTCTTTCTTTGTTCTTTCTTTCTTTCTTTCTTCATTCTTTCTTCTTTCTTTCTTCTTTCATTCTTACTTCTTTTTTACTTCTTTCTTACTTCTTTCTTACTTCTTTCTAACTTCTTTCTTACTTCTTTATTACTTCTTTCTAAATTCTTTCTTTCTTCTTTCTTACTTCTTTGTTCTTTCTTTCTTACTTCTTTCTTACTTCTTTCTTACTTCTTTCTTACTTCTTTCTTACTTCTTTCTTTCTTCTTTCTTTCTTATTTCTTACTTCTTTCTTTCTTCTTTCTTACTTCTTTCTTACTTCTTTCTTTCTTACTTCTTTCTTCTTTCTTTCTTACTTCTTTCTTACTACTTTCTTCATTCCTTCTTACTTCTTTCGTACTTCTTTCATACTTCTTTCTTACTTCTTTCTTACTTCTTTCTTACTTCTTTCTTTATTTCTTCTTGCTTTCTTCTTTCTTTCTTATTTCTAAATTCTTTCTAACTTCTTTCTAACTTCTTTCTAATTTATTTCTTCTTTCTTTCTTACTTCTTTCTTACTTCTTTCTTACTACTTTCTAACGTCTTTCTTACTTCTTTCTTACTTCTTTCTTACTTCTTTCTTACTTCTTTCTTTCTTTCTTCTTTCATTCTTCTTTCTTTCTTCTTTCTTTCTTCTTTCTTTCTTCTTTCTTTCTTTCTTATTTCTTTCTTACTTCTTTCTTTCTTTCTTCTTTCTTTCTTCTTTCTTTCTTCTTTCTTTCTTTCTTACTTCTTTCTTACTTCTTTCCTAATTCTTTCTTTCTTTCTTCTTTCTTTCTTCTTTATTTCTTTTTTCTTCCTTCTTTCTTTCTTTCTTCTTTCTTTCTTCTTTCTTTCTTCTTTCTTTCTTCTTTCTTTCTTTCTTTCTTCTTTCTTTCTTTTTTTTCTACTTTCTTTCTTCTTTCTTTCTTCTTTCTTCTTTATTCTTTCTTTCTTCTTTCTTCTTTCTTTCACCGTTCTTTGTTCTTTCATACTTTCTTCTTTCTTTCTTCTTTCTTCTTTCTTTCTTCTTTCTTTCTTATCTCTTCTCTCTTTCTTCTTTCTTTCTTCTTTCTTTCTTCTTTCTTTCTTCTCTCTTTCTTTCTTCTTTCTTTCTTCTTTCTTTCTTCTTTCTTTCTTCTTTCTTTTTTCTTTCTTTCTTACTTCTTTCTTTCTTCTTTCTTACTTCTTTCTTACTACTTTCTAACTTCTTTCTTACTTCTTTCTTACTTCTTTCTTACTTCTTTCTTACTTCTTTCTAAATTCTTTCTTTCTTCTTTCTTTCTTCTTTCTTTCTTCTTTCTTTCTTACTTCTTTCTTACTTCTTTCTTACTTTTTTCTTACTTCTTTCTTTCTTACTTCTTTCTTACTTCTTTCTTACTTCTTTCGTACTTCTTTCTTTACTTCTTTCTTGCTTCTTTCTTACTTCTTTCTTCCTTCTTTCTTCTTTCTTTCTTACTTCTTTCTTACTTCTTTCTTACTTCTTTCTTACTTCTTTCTTTCTTCTTTCTTACTTCTTTCTTTCTTCTTTCTTACTTCTTTCTTTCTTCTTTCTTACTTTCTAACTTCTTTCTTACTTCTTTCTTACTTCTAACTTCTTTTTTCTTCTTTCTTTCTTCTTTCTTTCTTCTTTCTTTCTTCTTTCTTTCTTCTTTCTTTCTTACTTCTTTCTTACTTCTTTCTTACTTTTTTCTTACTTCTTTCTTTCTTACTTCTTTCTTACTTCTTTCTTACTTCTTTCTTCTTTCTTTCTTATTTCTTTCTTCTTTCTCTCTTATTTCTTACTTCTTTCTTACTTCTTTCTTACTTCTTTCGTACTTCTTTCTTTACTTCTTTCTTGCTTCTTTCTTACTTCTTTCTTCCTTCTTTCTTCTTTCTTTCTTACTTCTTTCTTACTTCTTTCTTACTTCTTTCTTTCTTCTTTCTTACTTCTTTCTTTCTTCTTTCTTACTTCTTTCTTTCTTCTTTCTTACTTCATTCGTACTTCTTTCTTACTTCTTTCTTACTTCTAACTTCTTTTTTCTTCTTTCTTTCTTCTTTCTTTCTTCTTTCTTTCTTACTTCTTTCTTACTTCTTTCTTACTTCTTTCTTTCTTACTTCTTTCTTACTTCTTTTGTACTTCTTTCTTACTTCTTTCTTACTTCTTTCTTACTTCTTTCTTACTTCTTTCTTAATACTTTCTTACTTATTTCTAACTTCTTTCTTACTTCTTTCTAACTTCTTTCTTACTTCTTTTTACTTCTTTCTAACTTCTTTCTTTCTTCTTTCTTTCTTCTTTCTTTCGTACTTCTTTCTTACTTCTTTCTTACTTCTTTCTTTCTTACTTCTTTCTTACTTCTTTCTAACTACTTTCTTACTTCATTTCTTACTTCTTTCTTACTTCTTTCTAACTTCTTTCTTTCTTCTTTCTTTCTTCTTTCTTTCTTCTTTCTTTCTTACTACTTTCTTACTTCTTTCTTACTTCTTTCTTACTTCTTTCTTTCTTACTTCTTTCTTACTTCTTTCATAATTCTTTCTTTCTTACTTCTTTCTTACTTCTTTCTTACATCTTTCTTACTTCTTTCTTACTTCTTTCTTACTTCTTTCTTACTTCTTTCTTTCTTTCTTTCTTCTTTCTTTCTTCTTTCTTTCTTATTTCTTACTTCTTTCTTACTTCTCTCTTACTTCTTTCTTACTTCTTTCTTAATTCTTTCTTTCTTTCTTCTTTCTTTCTTCTTTCTTTCTTATTTCTTTCTTCTTTCATTCTTTCTTCTTTCTTTCTTCTTTCTTTCTTCTTTCTTTCTTATTTCTTTCTTCTTTCTTTCTTTCTTCTTTCTTCTTTCTTCTTTCTTTCTTTGTTCTTTCTTTCTTTCTTCTTTCTTTCTTCTTTCTTTCTTACTTCTCTCTTACTTCTTTCTTTCTTAATACTTTCTTACTTCTTTCTTACTTCTTTCTTTCTTCTTTCTTAATTCTTTCTTTCTTCTTTCTTTCTTCTCTCTTTCTTTCTTCTTTCTTTCTTCTTTCTTTCTTCTTACTTTCTTTTCTCTTCTTTCTTCTTTCTTTCTTCTTTCTTCTGTCTTTCTTCTTTCTTTCTTTCTTCTTTCTTTCTTCTTTCTTTCTTTGTTCTTTCTTTCTTTCTTTCTTCTTTCTTTCTTCTTTCTTTCTTACTTCTTTCTTACTTCTTTCTTACTTCTTTCTTCTTTCTTCATTCTTTCTTCTTTCTTTCTTATTTCTTTCTTCTTTCTTTCTTTCTTTGTTCTTTCTTTCTTTTTTTCTACTTTCTTTCTTCTTTCTTTCTTCTTTCTTCTTTATTCTTTCTTTCTTCTTTCTTCTTTCTTTCTTTGTTCTTCCTTTGTTCTTTCTTCTTTCTTTCTTCTGTCTTTCTTCTTTCTTTCTTTCTTCTTTCTTCTTTCTTTGTTCTTTCTTTCTTTGTTCTTTCTTTCTTTCTTTCTTCTTTCTTTCTTCTTTCTTTTTTCTTTCTTTCTTCTTCTTTCTTACCTCTTTGTAACTTCTTTCTTACGTCTTTCTTTCTTCTTTCTTTCTTCTCTCTTTCTTCTTTCTTTCTTCTTTCTTTCTTCTTTCTTTCTTCTCTCTTTCTTTCTTCTTTCTTTCTTCTTTCCTTTTTTTTTCTTTCTTCTTTCTTTCTTCTTTCTTACTTACTTCTTTCTTACTTCTTTCTTACTTCTTTCTTACTACTTTCTGACTTCTTTCTTACTTCTTTCTTACTTCTTTCTTACTTCTTTCTTACTTCTTTCTAACTTCTTTCTTTCTTCTTTCTTTCTTCTTTCTTTCTTCTTTCTTTCTTACTTCTTTCTTACTTCTTACTTACCTTTTTCTTTCTTCTTTCTTTCTTACTTCTTTATTACTTCTTTCTTACTTCTTTCTTACTTCTTTCTTCTTTCTTTCTTCTTTCTTACTTCTTTCTTATTTCTTACTTCAATACTTCTTTCTAACTTCTTTCTTACTTCTTTCGTACTTCTTTCTTTACTTCTTTCTTGCTTCTTTCTTACTTCTTTCTTCCTTCTTTCTTCTTTCTTTCTTACTTCTTTCTTTCTTCTTTCTTACTTCTTTCTTACTTCTTTCTTACTTCTTTCTTTCTTCTTTCTTACTTCTAACTTACTTCTTTCTTACTTCTAACTTCTTTTTTCTTCTTTCTTTCTTCTTTCTTTCTTCTTTCTTTCTTACTACTTCCTTACTTCTTTCTTACTTCTTTCTTTCTTACTTCTTTCTTACTTCTTTCTTACTTCTTTCTTACTTCTTTCTAAATTCTTTCTTTCTTCTTTCTTTCTTCTTTCTTTCTTCTTTCTTTCTTACTTCTTTCTTACTTCTTTCTTACTTTTTTCTTACTTCTTTCTTTCTTACTTCTTTCTTACTTCTTTCTTACTTCTTTCGTACTTCTTTCTTTACTTCTTTCTTGCTTCTTTCTTACTTCTTTCTTCCTTCTTTCTTCTTTCTTTCTTACTTCTTTCTTACTTCTTTCTTACTTCTTTCTTACTTCTTTCTTTCTTCTTTCTTACTTCTTTCTTTCTTCTTTCTTACTTCTTTCTTTCTTCTTTCTTACTTTCTAACTTCTTTCTTACTTCTTTCTTACTTCTAACTTCTTTTTTCTTCTTTCTTTCTTCTTTCTTTCTTCTTTCTTTCTTCTTTCTTTCTTACTTCTTTCTTACTTCTTTCTTACTTTTTTCTTACTTCTTTCTTTCTTACTTCTTTCTTACTTCTTTCTTACTTCTTTCTTCCTTCTTTCTTATTTCTTTCTTCTTTCTCTCTTATTTCTTACTTCTTTCTTACTTCTTTCTTACTTCTTTCGTACTTCTTTCTTTACTTCTTTCTTGCTTCTTTCTTACTTCTTTCTTCCTTCTTTCTTCTTTCTTTCTTACTTCTTTCTTACTTCTTTCTTACTTCTTTCTTTCTTCTTTCTTACTTCTTTCTTTCTTCTTTCTTACTTCTTTCTTTCTTCTTTCTTACTTCATTCGTACTTCTTTCTTACTTCTTTCTTACTTCTAACTTCTTTTTTCTTCTTTCTTTCTTCTTTCTTTCTTCTTTCTTTCTTACTTCTTTCTTACTTCTTTCTTACTTCTTTCTTTCTTACTTCTTTCTTACTTCTTTTGTACTTCTTTCTTACTTCTTTCTTACTTCTTTCTTACTTCTTTCTTACTTCTTTCTTACTTCTTTCTTAATACTTTCTTACTTATTTCTAACTTCTTTCTTACTTCTTTCTAACTTCTTTCTTACTTCTTTTTACTTCTTTCTAACTTCTTTCTTTCTTCTTTCTTTCTTCTTTCTTTCGTACTTCTTTCTTACTTCTTTCTTACTTCTTTCTTTCTTACTTCTTTCTTACTTCTTTCATAATTCTTTCTTTCTTACTTCTTTCTTACTTCTTTCTTACATCTTTCTTACTTCTCTCTTACTTCTTTCTTACTTCTTTCTTAATTCTTTCTTTCTTTCTTCTTTCTTTCTTCTTTCTTTCTTCTTTCTTTCTTCTTTCATTCTTTCTTCTTTCTTTCTTCTTTCTTTCTTCTTTCTTTCTTATTTCTTTCTTCTTTCTTTCTTTCTTCTTTCTTCTTTCTTCTTTCTTTCTTTGTTCTTTCTTTCTTTCTTCTTTCTTTCTTCTTTCTTAATTCTTTATTTCTTTCTTCTTTCTTTCTTCTCTCTTTCTTTCTTCTTTCTTTCTTCTTTCTTTCTTCTTACTTTCTTTTCTCTTTCTTTCTTCTTTCTTTCTTCTTTCTTCTGTCTTTCTTCTTTCTTTCTTATTTCTTTCTTCTTTCTTTCTTTCTTTGTTCTTTCTTTCTTTTTTTCTACTTTCTTTCTTCTTTCTTTCCTCTTTCTTCTTTATTCTTTCTTTCTTCTTTCTTCTTTCTTTCTTTGTTCTTCCTTTGTTCTTTCTTCTTTCTTTCTTCTGTCTTTCTTCTTTCTTTCTTTCTTCTTTCTTCTTTCTTTGTTCTTTCTTTCTTTGTTCTTTCTTTCTTTCTTTCTTCTTTCTTTCTTCTTTCTTTTTTCTTTCTTTCTTCTTCTTTCTTACCTCTTTGTAACTTCTTTCTTACGTCTTTCTTTCTTCTTTCTTTCTTCTTTCTTTCTTCTTTCTTTCTTCTTTCTTTCTTCTTTCTTTCTTTCTTTGTTCTTTCTTTCTTTTTTTCTACTTTTTTCTTCTTTCTTTCTTCTTTCTTCTTCATTCTTTCTTTCTTCTTTCTTCTTTCTTTCTTCATTCTTTCTTTGTTCTTTCTTTCTTTCTTTCTTCTTCCTTTCTTCTTTCTTCTTTCTTTCTTCTTTCTTTCTTCTCTCTTTCTTCTCTCTTTCTTCTTTCTTTCTTTCTTTCTTCTTTCTTTCTTCTCTCTTTCTTTCTTCTTTCTTTCTTCTTTCCTTTTTCTTTCTTTCTTCTTTCTTTCTTCTTTCTTACTTACTTCTTTCTTACTTCTTTCTTACTTCTTTCTTACTACTTTCTGACTTCTTTCTTACTTCTTTCTTACTTCTTTCTTACTTCTTTCTTACTTCTTTCTAACTTCTTTCTTTCTTCTTTCTTTCTTCTTTCTTTCTTCTTTCTTTCTTACTTCTTTCTTACTTCTTACTTACCTTTTTCTTTCTTCTTTCTTTCTTACTTCTTTCTTACTTCTTTCTTACTTCTTTCTTACTTCTTTCTTCTTTCTTTCTTCTTTCTTACTTCTTTCTTATTTCTTACTTCAATACTTCTTTCTAACTTCTTTCTTACTTCTTTCGTACTTCTTTCTTTACTTCTTTCTTGCTTCTTTCTTACTTCTTTCTTCCTTCTTTCTTCTTTCTTTCTTACTTCTTTCTTTCTTCTTTCTTACTTCTTTCTTACTTCTTTCTTACTTCTTTCTTTCTTCTTTCTTACTTCTAACTTACTTCTTTCTTACTTCTAACTTCTTTTTTCTTCTTTCTTTCTTCTTTCTTTCTTCTTTCTTTCTTACTTCTTTCTTACTTCTTTCTTACTTCTTTCTTTCTTACTTCTTTCTTACTTCTTTCTTACTTCTTTCTTACTTCTTTCTTACTTCTTTCTTACTTCTTTCTTACTTCTTTGTAACTTCTTTCTTACTTCTTTCTAACTTCTTTCTTTCTTCTTTCTTTCTTCTTTCTTTCTTACTTCTTTCTTACTTCTTTCTTACTTCTTTCTTTCTTACTTCTTTCTTACTTCTTTCTAACTACTTTCTTACTTCTTTCTTACTTCTTTCTTACTTCTTTCTAACTTCTTTCTTTCTTCTTTCTTTCTTCTTTCTTTCTTCTTTTTTTCTTACTTCTTTCTTACTTCTTTCTTACTTCTTTCTTACTTCTTTCTTACTTCTTTCTTTCTTACTTCTTTCTTACTTCTATCATACTTCTTTCTTACTTCTTTCTTCTTTCTTTCTTACTTCTTTCTTACTTCTTTCTTACTTCTTTCTTACTTCTTTCTTTCTTCTCTCTTTCTTATCTCTTTCTTCTCTCTTTCTTCTCTCTTTCTTCTTTCTTACTTCTTTCTTACTTCTTTCTTGCTTCTTTCTTACTTCTTTCTTTCTTTCTTTCTTCTTTCTTTCTTCTTTCTTTCTTATTTCTTACTTCTTTCTTACTTCTTTCTTTCTTTCTTTCTTTCTTTCTTTCTTTCTTTCTTTCTTTCTTTCTTTCTTTCTTTCTTTCTTTCTTTCTTTCTTTCTTTCTTTCTTCTTTCTTCTTTCTTCTTTCTTTCTTACTTCTTTCTTACTTCTTTCTTACTTCTTTCTTACTTCTTTCTTACATCTCTCTTACTCCTTTCTTACTTCTTTCTTAATTCTTTCTTTTTTCTCTTCTTTCTTTCTTTCTTCTTTCTTTCTAATATCTTCTTTCTTTCTTCTTTCTTTCTTCTCTCTTTCTTCTCTCTTTCTTCTTTCTTTCTTCTTTCTTTCTTCTCTCTTTGTTTCTTCTTTCTTTCTTCTTTCTTTCTTCTTTCTCTCTTCTTTCTTTCTTCTTTCTTTCTTCTTTCTTTTTTCTTTCTTTCTTCTTTCTTTCTTCTTTCTTTCTTTCTTTCTTCTTTCTTTGTTTCTTTCTACTTTCTTTCTACTTTCTTTCTTCTTTCTTTCTTCTCTCTTTCTTTCTTCTTTCTTTCTTCTTTCTTTCTTCTTTCTTTCTTCTTTCATTCTTCTTTCTTTCGTCTTTCTTTCTTCTTTCTTTCTTCTTTCTTTCTTCTTTCTTTCTTTGTTCTTTCTTTCTTTCTTTCTTCATTCTTTCTTCTTTCTTTCTTCTTTCATTCTTACTTCTTTTTTACTTCTTTCTTCTTTCTTACTTCTTTCTAACTTCTTTCTTACTTCTTTATTACTTCTTTCTAAATTCTTTCTTTCTTCTTTCTTACTTCTTTCTTCTTTCTTTCTTACTTCTTTCTTACTTCTTTCTTACTTCTTTCTTACTTCTTTCTTACTTCTTTCTTTCTTCTTTCTTTCTTCTTTCTTACTTCTTTCTTTCTTCTTTCTTACTTCTTTCTTACTTCTTTCTTTCTTACTTCTTTCTTCTTTCTTTCTTACTTCTTTCTTACTTCTTTCTTACTTCTTTCTTACTTCTTTCTTACTTCTTTCTTTCTTCTTTCTTACTTCTTTCTTACTTCTTTCTTACTACTTTCTTCATTCCTTCTTACTTCTTTCGTACTTCTTTCATACTTCTTTCTTACTTCTTTCTTACTTCTTTCTTACTTCTTTCTTTATTTCTTCTTGCTTTCTTCTTTCTTTCTTATTTCTAAATTCTTTCTAACTTCTTTCTAACTTCTTTCTTTCTTCTTTCTTTCTTCTTTCTGTCTTCTTTCTTTCTTCTTTCTTTCTTCTTTCTTTCTTTCTTTCTTTCTTCTTTCTTCTTTCTTTCTTCTTTCTTTCTTCTTTCTTTCTTTCTTCTTTCTTTCTTCTTTCTTTCTAATTTCTTCTTTCTTTCTTCTTTCTTTCTTCTCTCTTTCTTCTTTCTCTCTTATTTCTTACTTCTTTCTAACTTCTTTTTTTCTTTCTTCTTTCTTTCTTCTTTCTTTCTTCTTTCTTTCTTACTTCTTTCTTACTTCTTTCTTACTTCTTTCTTACTTCTTTCTTCTTTCTTTCTTCTCTCTTTCTTCTCTCTTTCTTCTCTCTTTTTTCTTTCTTTCTTCTTTCTTTCTTATTTCTTTCTTCTTTCTTTCTTCTTTCTTTCTAACATCTTTCTTACTTCTTTCTAACTTCTTTCTTACTTCTTTCTTAATTCTTTCTTACTTCTTTCTTTCTTTCTTTCTTCTTTCTTTCTTATTTCTTTCTTATTTCTTACTTCTTTCTTACTTCTTTCTTACTTCTTTCTTTCTTTCTTTCTTTCTTCTTTCTTACTTCTTTCTTACTTCTTTCTTACTTCTTTCTTACTTCTTCCTTATTTCTTTCTTTCTTTCTTCTTTCTTTTTCTTTCTTTCTTCTTTCTTTCTTCTTTCTTTCTTCTTTCTTTCTTCTTTCTTTCTTCTTTCTTTCTTCTTTATTTCTTTTTTCTTTCTTCTTTCTTTCTTTCTTCTTTCCCTATTATTTCTTTTAATTTCTTCTTTATTTCTTTCTTCTTTCTTCTTTCTTTCTTTCTTCTTTCTTTCTAATTTCTTCTTTCTTTCTTCTCTCTTTCTTCTCTCTTCTTTCTTTCTTCTTTCTTTCTTCTTTCTTTCTTCTTTCTTTCTTCTTTCTTTCTTCTTTCTTTCTTTCTTCTCTCTTCCTTTCTTTTTGCTTTCTTTCTTCTTTCTTTCTTCTCTCTTTCTTTCTTCTTTCTTTCTTCTTTCTTTCTTCTTTCTTTCTTCTTTCTTTCCTTCTTCTTTCTTTCGTCTTTCTTTCTTCTTTCTTTCTTCTTTCTTTCTTCTTTCTTTCTTCTTTCTTTCTTCTTTCTTTCTTTGTTCTTTCTTTCTTTCTTCTTTCTTTCTTCTTTCTTTCTTCTTTTTTTCTTACTTCTTTCTTACATCTTTCTTGCTTCTTTCTTCTTTCATTCTTCTTCTTTCTTACTTCTTTCTTACTTCTTTCTTACTTCTTTCTTACTTCTTTCTAAATTCTTTCTTACTTCTTTCTTACTTATTTATTACTTCTTTCTTACTTCTTTCTTAATTCTTTCTTACTTCTTTCTTAATACTTTCTTACTTCTTTCTTACTTCTTTCTAACATCTTTCTTACTTCTTTCTTACTTCTTTCTTACTTCTTTCTAAAATCTTTCTTGCTTCTTTCTTACTTCTTTCTTACTTCTTTCTAACTTCTTTTTTTCTTCTTTCATTCTTCTATCTTTCTTCTTTCTTACTTACTTCATTCTTACTTCTTTCTTCTTTCTTACTTCTTTCTTACTTCTTTCTTACTTCTTTCTTACTTTTTTCTTACTTCTTTCTTTCTTACTTCTTTCTTACTTCTTTCTTACTTCTTTCTTCTTTCTTTCTTATTTCTTTCTTCTTTCTCTCTTATTTCTTACTTCTTTCTTACTTCTTTCTTACTTCTTTCGTACTTCTTTCTTTACTTCTTTCTTGCTTCTTTCTTACTTCTTTCTTCCTTCTTTCTTCTTTCTTTCTTACTTCTTTCTTACTTCTTTCTTACTTCTTTCTTTCTTCTTTCTTACTTCTTTCTTTCTTCTTTCTTACTTCTTTCTTTCTTCTTTCTTACTTCATTCGTACTTCTTTCTTACTTCTTTCTTACTTCTAACTTCTTTTTTCTTCTTTCTTTCTTCTTTCTTTCTTCTTTCTTTCTTACTTCTTTCTTACTTCTTTCTTACTTCTTTCTTTCTTACTTCTTTCTTACTTCTTTTGTACTTCTTTCTTACTTCTTTCTTACTTCTTTCTTACTTCTTTCTTACTTCTTTCTTAATACTTTCTTACTTATTTCTAACTTCTTTCTTACTTCTTTCTAACTTCTTTCTTACTTCTTTTTACTTCTTTCTAACTTCTTTCTTTCTTCTTTCTTTCTTCTTTCTTTCGTACTTCTTTCTTACTTCTTTCTTACTTCTTTCTTTCTTACTTCTTTCTTACTTCTTTCTAACTACTTTCTTACTTCATTTCTTACTTCTTTCTTACTTCTTTCTAACTTCTTTCTTTCTTCTTTCTTTCTTCTTTCTTTCTTCTTTCTTTCTTACTACTTTCTTACTTCTTTCTTACTTCTTTCTTACTTCTTTCTTTCTTACTTCTTTCTTACTTCTTTCATACTTCTTTCTTTCTTACTTCTTTCTTACTTCTTTCTTACATCTTTCTTACTTCTTTCTTACTTCTTTCTTACTTCTTTCTTACTTCTTTCTTTCTTTCTTTCTTCTTTCTTTCTTCTTTCTTTCTTATTTCTTACTTCTTTCTTACTTCTCTCTTACTTCTTTCTTACTTCTTTCTTAATTCTTTCTTTCTTTCTTCTTTCTTTCTTCTTTCTTTCTTCTTTCTTTCTTCTTTCATTCTTTCTTCTTTCTTTCTTCTTTCTTTCTTCTTTCTTTCATATTTCTTTCTTCTTTCTTTCTTTCTTCTTTCTTCTTTCTTCTTTCTTTCTTTGTTCTTTCTTTCTTTCTTCTTTCTTTCTTCTTTCTTTCTTACTTCTCTCTTACTTCTTTCTTTCTTAATACTTTCTTACTTCTTTCTTACTTCTTTCTTACTTCTTTCTTAATTCTTTCTTTCTTTCTTCTTTCTTTCTTCTCTCTTTCTTCTTTCTTTCTTCTTTCTTTCTTCTTACTTTCTTCTCTCTTTCTTTCTTCTTTCTTTCTTCTTTCTTCTGTCTTTCTTCTTTCTTTCTTTCTTCTTTCTTCTTTCTTTCTTCTTTCTTTCTTTGTTCTTTCTTTCTTTCTTTCTTCTTTCTTTCTTCTTTCTTTCTTACTTCTTTCTTACTTCTTTCTTACTTCTTTCTTACTTCTTTCTTCTTTCTTCTTTCTTTCTTCTTTCTTTCTTATTTCTTTCTTCTTTCTTTCTTTCTTTGTTCTTTCTTTCTTTTTTTCTACTTTCTTTCTTCTTTCTTTCTTCTTTCTTCTTTATTCTTTCTTTCTTCTTTCTTCTTTCTTTCTTTGTTCTTCCTTTGTTCTTTCTTCTTTCTTTCTTCTGTCTTTCTTCTTTCTTTCTTTCTTCTTTCTTCTTTCTTTGTTCTTTCTTTCTTTGTTCTTTCTTTCTTTCTTTCTTCTTTCTTTCTTCTTTCTTTCTTCTTTCTTTCTTCTTCTTTCTTACCTCTTTGTAACTTCTTTCTTACGTCTTTCTTTCTTCTTTCTTTCTTCTTTCTTTCTTCTTTCTTTCTTCTTTCTTTCTTCTTTCTTTCTTTCTTTGTTCTTTCTTTCTTTTTTTCTACTTTTTTCTTCTTTCTTTCTTCTTTCTTCTTCATTCTTTCTTTCTTCTTTCTTCTTCCTTTCTTCATTCTTTCTTTGTTCTTTCTTTCTTTCTTTCTTCTTCCTTTCTTCTTTCTTCTTTCTTTCTTCTTTCTTTCTTCTCTCTTTCTTCTCTCTTTCTTCTTTCTTTCTTCTTTCTTTCTTCTTTCTTTCTTCTCTCTTTCTTTCTTCTTTCTTTCTTCTTTCCTTTTTCTTTCTTTCTTCTTTCTTTCTTCTTTCTTACTTACTTCTTTCTTACTTCTTTCTTACTTCTTTCTTACTACTTTCTGACTTCTTTCTTACTTCTTTCTTACTTCTAACTTACTTCTTTCTTACTTCTAACTTCTTTTTTCTTCTTTCTTTCTTCTTTCTTTCTTCTTTCTTTCTTACTTCTTTCTTACTTCTTTCTTACTTCTTTCTTTCTTACTTCTTTCTTACTTCTTTCTTACTTCTTTCTTACTTCTTTCTTACTTCTTTCTTACTTCTTTCTTACTTCTTTGTAACTTCTTTCTTACTTCTTTCTAACTTCTTTCTTTCTTCTTTCTTTCTTCTTTCTTTCTTACTTCTTTCTTACTTCTTTCTTACTTCTTTCTTTCTTACTTCTTTCTTACTTCTTTCTAACTACTTTCTTACTTCTTTCTTACTTCTTCTTACTTCTTTCTAACTTCTTTCTTTCTTCTTTCTTTCTTCTTTTTTTCTTACTTCTTTCTTACTTCTTTCTTACTTCTTTCTTACTTCTTTCTTACTTCTTTCTTTCTTACTTCTTTCTTACTTCTATCATACTTCTTTCTTACTTCTTTCTTCTTTCTTTCTTACTTCTTTCTTACTTCTTTCTTACTTCTTTCTTACTTCTTTCTTTCTTCTCTCTTTCTTATCTCTTTCTTCTCTCTTTCTTCTCTCTTTCTTCTTTCTTACTTCTTTCTTACTTCTTTCTTGCTTCTTTCTTACTTCTTTCTTTCTTTCTTTCTTCTTTCTTTCTTCTTTCTTTCTTCTTTCTTACTTCTTTCTTACTTCTTTCTTTCTTTCTTTCTTTCTTTCTTTCTTTCTTTCTTTCTTTCTTTCTTTCTTTCTTTCTTTCTTTCTTTCTTTCTTCTTTCTTCTTTCTTTCTTCTTTCTTTCTTACTTCTTTCTTACTTCTTTCTTACTTCTTTCTTACATCTCTCTTACTCCTTTCTTACTTCTTTCTTAATTCTTTCTTTTTTCTTTCTTCTTTCTTTCTTTCTTCTTTCTTTCTAATATCTTCTTTCTTTCTTCTTTCTTTCTTCTCTCTTTCTTCTCTCTTTCTTCTTTCTTTCTTCTTTCTTTCTTCTCTCTTTGTTTCTTCTTTCTTTCTTCTTTCTTTCTTCTTTCTCTCTTCTTTCTTTCTTCTTTCTTTCTTCTTTCTTTTTTCTTTCTTTCTTCTTTCTTTCTTCTTTCTTTCTTTCTTTCTTCTTTCTTTGTTTCTTTCTACTTTCTTTCTACTTTCTTTCTTCTTTCTTTCTTCTCTCTTTCTTTCTTCTTTCTTTCTTCTTTCTTTCTTCTTTCTTTCTTCTTTCATTCTTCTTTCTTTCGTCTTTCTTTCTTCTTTCTTTCTTCTTTCTTTCTTCTTTCTTTCTTTGTTCTTTCTTTCTTACTTTCTTCATTCTTTCTTCTTTCTTTCTTCTTTCATTCTTACTTCTTTTTACTTCTTTCTTACTTCTTTCTTACTTCTTTCTAACTTCTTTCTTACTTCTTTATTACTTCTTTCTAAATTCTTTCTTTCTTCTTTCTTACTTCTTTCTTCTTTCTTTCTTACTTCTTTCTTACTTCTTTCTTACTTCTTTCTTACTTCTTTCTTACTTCTTTCTTTCTTCTTTCTTTCTTCTTTCTTACTTCTTTCTTTCTTCTTTCTTACTTCTTTCTTACTTCTTTCTTTCTTACTTCTTTCTTCTTTCTTTCTTACTTCTTTCTTACTTCTTTCTTACTTCTTTCTTACTTCTTTCTTACTTCTTTCTTTCTTCTTTCTTACTTCTTTCTTACTTCTTTCTTACTACTTTCTTCATTCCTTCTTACTTCTTTCGTACTTCTTTCATACTTCTTTCTTACTTCTTTCTTACTTCTTTCTTACTTCTTTCTTTATTTCTTCTTGCTTTCTTCTTTCTTTCTTATTTCTAAATTCTTTCTAACTTCTTTCTAACTTCTTTCTTTCTTCTTTCTTTCTTCTTTCTGTCTTCTTTCTTTCTTCTTTCTTTCTTCTTTCTTTCTTTCTTTCTTTCTTCTTTCTTCTTTCTTTCTTCTTTCTTTCTTCTTTCTTTCTTTCTTCTTTCTTTCTTCTTTCTTTCTAATTTCTTCTTTCTTTCTTCTTTCTTTCTTCTCTCTTTCTTCTTTCTTTCTTATTTCTTACTTCTTTCTAACTTCTTTTTTTCTTTCTTCTTTCTTTCTTCTTTCTTTCTTCTTTCTTTCTTACTTCTTTCTTACTTCTTTCTTACTTCTTTCTTACTTCTTTCTTCTTTCTTTCTTCTCTCTTTCTTCTCTCTTTCTTCTCTCTTTTTTCTTTCTTTCTTCTTTCTTTCTTATTTCTTTCTTCTTTCTTTCTTCTTTCTTTCTAACATCTTTCTTACTTCTTTCTAACTTCTTTCTTACTTCTTTCTTAATTCTTTCTTACTTCTTTCTTTCTTTCTTTCTTCTTTCTTTCTTATTTCTTTCTTATTTCTTACTTCTTTCTTACTTCTTTCTTACTTCTTTCTTTCTTTCTTTCTTTCTTCTTTCTTACTTCTTTCTTACTTCTTTCTTACTTCTTTCTTACTTCTTCCTTATTTCTTTCTTTCTTTCTTCTTTCTTTTCTTTCTTTCTTCTTTCTTTCTTCTTTCTTTCTTCTTTCTTTCTTCTTTCTTTCTTCTTTCTTTCTTCTTTATTTCTTTTTTCTTTCTTCTTTCTTTCTTTCTTCTTTCCCTATTATTTCTTTTTAATTTCTTCTTTATTTCTTTCTTCTTTCTTCTTTCTTTCTTTCTTCTTTCTTTCTAATTTCTTCTTTCTTTCTTCTCTCTTTCTTCTCTCTTCTTTCTTTCTTCTTTCTTTCTTCTTTCTTTCTTCTTTCTTTCTTCTTTCTTTCTTTCTTCTCTCTTCCTTTCTTTTTACTTTCTTTCTTCTTTCTTTCTTCTCTCTTTCTTTCTTCTTTCTTTCTTCTTTCTTTCTTCTTTCTTTCTTCTTTCTTTCCTTCTTCTTTCTTTCGTCTTTCTTTCTTCTTTCTTTCTTCTTTCTTTCTTCTTTCTTTCTTCTTTCTTTCTTCTTTCTTTCTTTGTTCTTTCTTTCTTTCTTCTTTCTTTCTTCTTTCTTTCTTCTTTTTTTCTTACTTCTTTCTTACATCTTTCTTGCTTCTTTCTTCTTTCATTCTTCTTTCTTTCTTACTTCTTTCTTACTTCTTTCTTACTTCTTTCTTACTTCTTTCTAAATTCTTTCTTACTTCTTTCTTACTTATTTATTACTTCTTTCTTACTTCTTTCTTAATTCTTTCTTACTTCTTTCTTAATACTTTCTTACTTCTTTCTTACTTCTTTCTAACATCTTTCTTACTTCTTTCTTACTTCTTTCTTACTTCTTTCTAAAATCTTTCTTGCTTCTTTCTTACTTCTTTCTTACTTCTTTCTAACTTCTTTTTTTCTTCTTTCATTCTTCTATCTTTCTTCTTTCTTACTTACTTCATTCTTACTTCTTTCTTCTTTCTTACTTCTTTCTTAATTCTTTCTTACTTCTTTCTTACTTTTTTCTTACTTCTTTCTTTCTTACTTCTTTCTTACTTCTTTCTTACTTCTTTCTTCTTTCTTTCTTATTTCTTTCTTCTTTCTCTCTTATTTCTTACTTCTTTCTTACTTCTTTCTTACTTCTTTCGTACTTCTTTCTTTACTTCTTTCTTGCTTCTTTCTTACTTCTTTCTTCCTTCTTTCTTCTTTCTTTCTTACTTCTTTCTTACTTCTTTCTTACTTCTTTCTTTCTTCTTTCTTACTTCTTTCTTTCTTCTTTCTTACTTCTTTCTTTCTTCTTTCTTACTTCATTCGTACTTCTTTCTTACTTCTTTCTTACTTCTAACTTTTTTTTCTTCTTTCTTTCTTCTTTCTTTCTTCTTTCTTTCTTACTTCTTTCTTACTTCTTTCTTACTTCTTTCTTTCTTACTTCTTTCTTACTTCTTTTGTACTTCTTTCTTACTTCTTTCTTACTTCTTTCTTACTTCTTTCTTACTTCTTTCTTAATACTTTCTTACTTATTTCTAACTTCTTTCTTACTTCTTTCTAACTTCTTTCTTACTTCTTTTTACTTCTTTCTAACTTCTTTCTTTCTTCTTTCTTTCTTCTTTCTTTCGTACTTCTTTCTTACTTCTTTCTTACTTCTTTCTTTCTTACTTCTTTCTTACTTCTTTCTAACTACTTTCTTTCTTCTTTCTTTCTTCTTTCTTTCTTCTTTCTTTCTTACTACTTTCTTACTTCTTTCTTACTTCTTTCTTACTTCTTTCTTTCTTACTTCTTTCTTACTTCTTTCATACTTCTTTCTTTCTTACTTCTTTCTTACTTCTTTCTTACATCTTTCTTACTTCTTTCTTACTTCTTTCTTACTTCTTTCTTACTTCTTTCTTTCTTTCTTTCTTCTTTCTTTCTTCTTTCTTTCTTATTTCTTACTTCTTTCTTACTTCTCTCTTACTTCTTTCTTACTTCTTTCTTAATTCTTTCTTTCTTTCTTCTTTCTTTCTTCTTCCTTTCTTCTTTCTTTCTTCTTTCATTCTTTCTTCTTTCTTTCTTCTTTCTTTCTTCTTTCTTTCTTATTTCTTTCTTCTTTCTTTCTTTCTTCTTTCTTCTTTCTTCTTTCTTTCTTTGTTCTTTCTTTCTTTCTTCTTTCTTTCTTCTTTCTTTCTTACTTCTCTCTTACTTCTTTCTTTCTTAATACTTTCTTACTTCTTTCTTACTTCTTTCTTACTTCTTTCTTAATTCTTTCTTTCTTTCTTCTTTCTTTCTTCTCTCTTTCTTCTTTCTTTCTTCTTTCTTTCTTCTTACTTTCTTCTCTCTTTCTTTCTTCTTTCTTTCTTCTTTCTTCTGTCTTTCTTCTTTCTTTCTTTCTTCTTTCTTCTTTCTTTCTTCTTTCTTTCTTTGTTCTTTCTTTCTTTCTTTCTTCTTTCTTTCTTCTTTCTTTCTTACTTCTTTCTTACTTCTTTCTTACTTCTTTCTTACTTCTTTCTTCTTTCTTCTTTCTTTCTTCTTTCTTTCTTATTTCTTTCTTCTTTCTTTCTTTCTTTGTTCTTTCTTTCTTTTTTCTACTTTCTTTCTTCTTTCTTTCTTCTTTCTTCTTTATTCTTTCTTTCTTCTTTCTTCTTTCTTTCTTTGTTCTTCCTTTGTTCTTTCTTCTTTCTTTCTTCTGTCTTTCTTCTTTCTTTCTTTCTTCTTTCTTCTTTCTTTGTTCTTTCTTTCTTTGTTCTTTCTTTCTTTCTTTCTTCTTTCTTTCTTCTTTCTTTCTTCTTTCTTTCTTCTTCTTTCTTACCTCTTTGTAACTTCTTTCTTACGTCTTTCTTTCTTCTTTCTTTCTTCTTTCTTTCTTCTTTCTTTCTTCTTTCTTTCTTCTTTCTTTCTTTCTTTGTTCTTTCTTTCTTTTTTTCTACTTTTTTCTTCTTTCTTTCTTCTTTCTTCTTCATTCTTTCTTTCTTCTTTCTTCTTCCTTTCTTCATTCTTTCTTTGTTCTTTCTTTCTTTCTTTCTTCTTCCTTTCTTCTTTCTTCTTTCTTTCTTCTTTCTTTCTTCTCTCTTTCTTCTCTCTTTCTTCTTTCTTTCTTCTTTCTTTCTTCTTTCTTTCTTCTCTCTTTCTTTCTTCTTTCTTTCTTCTTTCCTTTTTCTTTCTTTCTTCTTTCTTTCTTCTTTCTTACTTACTTCTTTCTTACTTCTTTCTTACTTCTTTCTTACTACTTTCTGACTTCTTTCTTACTTCTTTCTTACTTCTTTCTTACTTCTTTCTTACTTCTTTCTAACTTCTTTCTTTCTTCTTTCTTTCTTCTTTCTTTCTTCTTTCTTTCTTACTTCTTTCTTACTTCTTACTTACCTTTTTCTTTCTTCTTTCTTTCTTACTTCTTTCTTACTTCTTTCTTACTTCTTTCTTACTTCTTTCTTCTTTCTTTCTTCTTTCTTACTTCTTTCTTACTTCTTTCTTACTTCTTTCTTTCTTCTTTCTTACTTCTAACTTACTTCTTTCTTACTTCTAACTTCTTTTTTCTTCTTTCTTTCTTCTTTCTTTCTTCTTTCTTTCTTACTTCTTTCTTACTTCTTTCTTACTTCTTTCTTTCTTACTTCTTTCTTACTTCTTTCTTACTTCTTTCTTACTTCTTTCTTACTTCTCTCTTCTTTCTTTCTTACTTCTTTCTTACTTCTTTCTTTCTTCTTTCTTACTTCTTTCTTTCTTCTTTCTTACTTTTTTCTTTCTTCTTTCTTACTTCATCTTACTTCTTTCTTACTTCTTTTTTACTTCTTTCTTACTTCTTTCTTACTTCTTTCTTACTTCTTTCTTACTTCTTTCTTCATTCCTTCTTACTTCTTTCTTACTTCTTTCTTACTTCTTTCTTACTTCTTTCTTTCTTTCTTTTTGCTTTCTTCTTTCTTTCTTATTTCTAAATTCTTTCTAACTTCTTTCTAAATTCTTTTAATTTATTTCTTCTTTCTTTCTTACTTCTTTCTTACTTCTTTCTTACTTCTTTCTAACTTCATTCTTACTTCTTTCTTACTTCTTTCTAACTTCTTTCTTTCTTCTTTCTTTCTTCTTTCTTTATTACTTTTTTCTTACTTCTTTCTTTCTTCTTTCTTTCTTACTTCTTCCTTACTTCTTTATAACTACTTTCTTACTTCTTTCTTACTGCTTTCTAACTTCTTTCTAACTTCTTTCTTATTTCTTTCTTACTTCTTTCTTTCTTACTTCTTTCTTACTTCTTTCTTACTTCTTTCTTACTTCTTTGTAACTTCTTTCTTACTTCTTTCTAACTTCTTTCTTTCTTCTTTCTTTCTTCTTTCTTTCTTACTTCTTTCTTACTTCTTTCTTACTTCTTTCTTTCTTACTTCTTTCTTACTTCTTTCTAACTAATTTCTTACTTCTTTCTTACTTCTTTCTTACTTCTTTCTAACTTCTTTCTTTCTTCTTTCTTTCTTCTTTCTTTCTTCTTTTTTTCTTACTTCTTTCTACTTCTTTCTTACTTCTTTCTTACTTCTTTCTTCTTTCTTTCTTACTTCTTTCTTACTTCTATCATACTTCTTTCTTACTTCTTTCTTCTTTCTTTCTTACTTCTTTCTTACTTCTTTCTTACTTCTTTCTTACTTCTTTCTTTCTTCTCTCTTTCTTATCTCTTTCTTCTTTCTTTCTTCTCTCTTTCTTCTTTCTTTCTTCTTTCTTTCTTCTTTCTAACTTCTTTCTTTCTTCTTTCTTTCTTCTTTCTTTCGTACTTCTTTCTTACTTCTTTCTTACTTCTTTCTTGCTTCTTTCTTACTTCTTTCTTTCTTTCTTTCTTCTTTCTTTCTTCTTTCTTTCTTATTTCTTTCTTCTTTCTTACTTCTTTCTTTCTTTCTTTCTTTCTTTCTTTCTTTCTTTCTTTCTTTCTTTCTTTCTTTCTTTCTTCTTTCTTCTTTCTTTCTTCTTTCTTTCTTACTTCTTTCTTACTTCTTTCTTACATCTCTCTTACTCCTTTCTAACTTCTTTCTTAATTCTTTCTTTTTTCTTCTTCTTTCTTTCTTTCTTCTTTCTTTCTTCTTTCTTTCTTCTTTCTTTCTTACTTCTTTCTTACTTCTTTCTTACTTCTTTCTTACTTCTTTCTTCTTTCTTTCTTCTCTCTTTCTTCTCTCTTTCTTCTCTGTTTTTTCTTTCTTTCTTCTTTCTTTCTTATTTCTTTCTTCTTTCTTTCTTCTTTCTTTCTAACATCTTTCTTACTTCTTTCTAACTTCTTTCTTACTTCTTTCTTAATTCTTTCTTACTTCTTTTTTTCTTTCTTTCTTCTTTCTTTCTTATTTCTTTCTTATTTCTTACTTCTTTCTTACTTCTTTCTTACTTCTTTCTTTCTTTCTTTCTTTCTTCTTTCTTACTTCTTTCTTACTTCTTTCTTACTTCTTTCTTACTTCTTCCTTAATTCTTTCTTTCTTTCTTCTTTCTTTTTCTTTCTTTCTTCTTTCTTTCTTCTTTCTTTCTTCTTTCTTTCTTCTTTCTTTCTTCTTTATTTCTTTTTTCTTTCTTCTTTCTTTCTTTCTTCTTTCCCTATTATTTCTTTTTAATTTCTTCTTTATTTCTTTCTTCTTTCTTCTTTCTTTCTTTCTTCTTTCTTTCTAATTTCTTCTTTCTTTCTTCTCTCTTTCTTCTCTCTTCTTTCTTTCTTCTTTCTTTCTTCTCTCTTACTTTCTTCTTTCTTTCTTCTTTCTTTCTTCTTTCTTTCTTCTTTCTTTCTTCTTTCTTTCTTTCTTCTTTCTTCCTTTCTTTTTACTTTCTTACTTCTTTCTTTCTTCTCTCTTTCTTTCTTCTTTCTTTCTTCTTTCTTTCTTCTTTCTTTCTTCTTTCTTTCCTTCTTCTTTCTTTCGTCTTTCTTTCTTCTTTCTTTCTTCTTTCTTTCTTCTTTCTTTCTTCTTTCTTTCTTCTTCCTTTCTTTGTTCTTTCTTTCTTTCTTCTTTCTTTCTTCTTTCTTTCTTCTTTTTTTCTTACTTCTTTCTTACAACTTTCTTGCTTCTTTCTTCTTTCATTCTTCTTTTTTTCTTACTTCTTTCTTACTTCTTTCTTACTTCTTTCTTACTTCTTTCTAACTTCTTTCTTACTTCTTTCTTACTTATTTATTACTTCTTTCTTACTTCTTTCTTAATTCTTTCTTACTTCTTTCTTAATACTTTCTTACTTCTTTCTTACTTCTTTCTAACATCTTTCTTACTTCTTTCTTACTTCTTTCTTACTTCTTTCTAAAATCTTTCTTGCTTCTTTCTTACTTCTTTCTTACTTCTTTCTAACTTCTTTTTTTCTTCTTTCATTGTTCTATCTTTCTTCTTTCTTACTTACTTCATTCTTACTTCTTTCTTCTTTCTTACTTCTTTCTTACTTCTTTCTTACTTCTTTCTTACTTTTTTCTTACTTCTTTCTTTCTTACTTCTTTCTTACTTCTTTCTTACTTCTTTCTTCTTTCTTTCTTATTTCTTTCTTCTTTCTCTCTTATTTCTTACTTCTTTCTTACTTCTTTCTTACTTCTTTCGTACTTCTTTCTTTACTTCTTTCTTGCTTCTTTCTTACTTCTTTCTTCCTTCTTTCTTCTTTCTTTCTTACTTCTTTCTTACTTCTTTCTTACTTCTTTCTTTCTTCTTTCTTACTTCTTTCTTTCTCCTTTCTTACTTCTTTCTTTCTTCTTTCTTACTTCATTCGTACTTCTTTCTTACTTCTTTCTTACTTCTAACTTCTTTTTTCTTCTTTCTTTCTTCTTTCTTCTTTCTTTCTTACTTCTTTCTTACTTCTTTCTTACTTCTTTCTTTCTTACTTCTTTCCTACTTCTTTTGTACTTCTTTCTAACTTCTTTCTTACTTCTTTCTAACTTCTTTCTTACTTCTTTTTACTTCTTTCTAACTTCTTTCTTTCTTCTTTCTTTCTTCTTTCTTTCGTACTTCTTTCTTACTTCTTTCTTACTTCTTTCTTTCTTACTTCTTTCTTACTTCTTTCTAACTACTTTCTTACTTCATTTCTTACTTCTTTCTTACTTCTTTCTAACTTCTTTCTTTCTTCTTTCTTTCTTCTTTCTTCTTTCTTTCTTACTACTTTCTTACTTCTTTCTTACTTCTTTCTTACTTCTTTCTTTCTTACTTCTTTCTTACTTCTTTCATAATTCTTTCTTTCTTACTTCTTTCTTACTTCTTTCTTACATCTTTCTTACTTCTTTCTTACTTCTTTCTTACTTCTTTCTTACTTCTTTCTTTCTTTCTTTCTTCTTTCTTTCTTCTTTCTTTCTTATTTCTTACTTCTTTCTTACTTCTCTCTTACTTCTGTCTTACTTCTTTCTTAATTCTTTCTTTCTTTCTTCTCTCTTTCTTCTTTCTTTCTTCTTTCTTTCTTCTTTCATTCTTTCTTCTTTCTTTCTTCTTTCTTTCTTCTTTCTTTCTTATTTCTTTCTTCTTTCTTTCTTTCTTCTTTCTTCTTTCTTCTTTCTTTCTTTGTTCTTTCTTTCTTTCTTCTTTCTTTCTTCTTTCTTTCTTACTTCTCTCTTACTTCTTTCTTTCTTAATACTTTCTTACTTCTTTCTTACTTCTTTCTTACTTCTTTCTTAATTCTTTCTTTCTTTCTTCTTTCTTTCTTCTCTCTTTCTTTCTTCTTTCTTCTTTCTTTCTTCTTACTTTCTTCTCTCTTTCTTTCTTCTTTCTTTCTTCTTTCTTCTGTCTTTCTTCTTTCTTTCTTTCTTCTTTCTTCTTTCTTTCTTCTTTCTTTCTTTGTTCTTTCTTTCTTTCCTTCTTCTTTCTTTCTTCTTTCTTTCTTACTTCTTTCTTACTTCTTTCTTACTTCTTTCTTACTTCTTTCTTCTTTCTTCTTTCTTTCTTCTTTCTTTCTTATTTCTTTCTTCTTTCTTTCTTTCTTTGTTCTTTCTTTCTTTTTTTCTACTTTCTTTCTTCTTTCTTTCTTCTGTCTTTCTTCTTTCTTTCTTTCTTCTTTCTTCTTTCTTTGTTCTTTCTTTCCTTGTTCTTTCTTTCTTTCTTTCTTCTTTCTTTCTTCTTTCTTTCTTCTTTCTTTCTTCTTCTTTCTTACCTCTTTGTAACTTCTTTCTTACGTCTTTCTTTCTTCTTTCTTTCTTCTTTCTTTCTTCTTTCTTTCTTCTTTCTTTCTTTCTTTGTTCTTTCTTTCTTTTTTTCTACTTTTTTCTTCTTTCTTTCTTCTTTCTTCTTCATTCTTTCTTTCTTCTTTCTTCTTTCTTTCTTCATTCTTTCTTTGTTCTTTCTTTCTTTCTTTCTTCTTCCTTTCTTCTTTCTTCTTTCTTTCTTCTTTCTTTCTTCTCTCTTTCTTCTCTCTTTCTTCTTTCTTTCTTCTTTCTTTCTTCTTTCTTTCTTCTCTCTTTCTTTCTTCTTTCTTTCTTCTTTCCTTTTTCTTTCTTTCTTCTTTCTTTCTTCTTTCTTACTTACTTCTTTCTTACTTCTTTCTTACTTCTTTCTTACTACTTTCTGACTTCTTTCTTACTTCTTTCTTACTTCTTTCTTACTTCTTTCTTACTTCTTTCTAACTTCTTTCTTTCTTCTTTCTTTCTTCTTTCTTTCTTCTTTCTTTCTTACTTCTTTCTTACTTCTTACTTACCTTTTTCTTTCTTCTTTCTTTCTTACTTCTTTCTTACTTCTTTCTTACTTCTTTCTTACTTCTTTCTTCTTTCTTTCTTCTTTCTTACTTCTTTCTTATTTCTTACTTCAATACTTCTTTCTAACTTCTTTCTTACTTCTTTCGTACTTCTTTCTTTACTTCTTTCTTGCTTCTTTCTTACTTCTTTCTTCCTTCTTTCTTCTTTCTTTCTTACTTCTTTCTTACTTCTTTCTTACTTCTTTCTTACTTCTTTCTTACTTCTTTCTTTCTTCTTTCTTACTTCTTTCTTACTTCTTTCTTACTTCTTTCTTTCTTCTTTCTTACTTCTAACTTACTTCTTTCTTACTTCTAACTTCTTTTTTCTTCTTTCTTTCTTCTTTCTTTCTTCTTTCTTTCTTACTTCTTTCTTACTTCTTTCTTACTTCTTTCTTACTTCTTTCTTTCTTCTTTCTTTCTTCTCTCATTCTTCTCTCTTTCTTCTTTCTTTCTTCTTTCTTTCTTCTTTATTTCTTACTTCTTTCTTACTTCTTTCTTACTTCTTTCTTTCTTTCTTCTTCCTTTCTTCTTTCTTTCTTATTTCTAAATTCTTTCTAACTTCTTTCTAACATCTTTCTTATTTCTTTCTTACTTCTTTCTTTCTTTCTTCTTTCTTACTTCTTTCTAACTTCTTTCTTACTTCTTTCTTACTTCTTTCTAACTTCTTTCTTACTTCTTTTTTTCTTCTTTCTTACTTCTTTCTTTCTTCTTTCTTTCTTCTTTCTTTCTTCCTTCTTTCTTACTTCTTTCTTACTTCTTTCTTTCTTACTTCTTTCTTACTTCTTTCTTACTTCTTTCTAACTTCTTTCTTTCTTCGTTCTTTCTTCTTTCTTTCTTACTTCTTTCTTACTTCTTTATTACTTCTTTCTTTCTTCTTTCTTTCTTCTTTCTTTCTTCTTTCATACTTCTTTCTTAATTCTTTCTTACTTCTTTCTAACTTCTTTCTTGCTTCTTTCTTACTTCTTTCTTACTTCTTTCTTACTTCTTTCTTTCTTCTTTCTTTCTTCTTTCTTTCTTCCTTCTTTCTTACTTCTTTCTTACTTCTTTCTTTCTTACTTCTTTCTTACTTCTTTCTTACTTCTTTCTAACTTCTTTCTTTCTTCGTTCTTTCTTCTTTCTTTCTTACTTCTTTCTTACTTCTTTATTACTTCTTTCTTTCTTCTTTCTTTCTTCTTTCTTTCTTCTTTCATACTTCTTTCTTAATTCTTTCTTACTTCTTTCTAACTTCTTTCTTGCTTCTTTCTTACTTCTTTCTTACTTCTTTCTTACTTCTTTCTTTCTTCTTTCTTTCTTCTTTCTTTCTTCTTTCTTACTTCTTTCTTTTTTCTTTCTTACTTCATTCTTACTTCTTTCTTACTTCTTTCTTACTTCTAACTTCTTTTTTCTTCTTTCTTTCTTCTTTCTTTCTTCTTTCTTTCTTACTTCTTTCTTACTTCGTTCTTACTTCTTTCTTTCTTCTTTCTTACTTCTTTCTTACTTCTTTTTTACTTCCTTCTTTCTTCTTTCTTACTTCTTTCTTTCTTCTTTCTTACTTCTTTCTTTCTTCTTTCTTACTTCTTTCTTACTTCTTTCTTACTTCTTTTTTACTTCTTTCTTCTTTCTTTCTTACTTCTTTCTTACTTCTTTTGTACTTCTTTCTTACTTCTTTCTTAGTTCTTTCTTACTTCCTTCTTTCTTCTTTCTTACTTCTTTCTTTCTTCTTTCTTACTTCTTTCTTTCTTCTTTCTTACTTCTTTCTTACTTCTTTCTTACTTCTTTTTTACTTCTTTCTTCTTTCTTTCTTACTTCTTTCTTACTTCTTTCTTTCTTTCTTCTTGCTTTCCTCTTTCTTTCTTATTTCTAAATTCTTTCTAACTTCTTTCTAACTTCTTTCTAATTTCTTTCTTACTTCTTTCTTTCTTACTTCTTTCTTCTTTCTTTCTTCTTTCTTTCTTACTTCTTTCTTACTTCTTTCTTACTTCTTTATAACTTATTTCTTACTTCTTTCTTACTTCTTTCTAACTTCTTTCTTTCTTCTTTCTTTCTTCTTTCTTTCTTACTTTTTTCTTACTTCTTTCTTACTTCTTTCTTTCTTACTTCTTCCTTACTACTTTCTAACTACTTTCTTACTTCTTTCTTACTGCTTTCTAACTTCTTTCTAACTTCTTTCTTTCTTCTTTCTTTCTTCTTTCTTTCTTCTTTCTTTCTTACTTCTTTCTTACTTCTTTCTTACTTCTTTCTTACTTCTTTCTTACTTCTTTCTTACTTCTTTCTTTCTTCTTTCTTACTTCTTTCTTTCTTCTTTCTTACTTCTTTCTTTCTTACTTCTTTCTTACTACTTTCTTCATTCCTTCTTACTTCTTTCATACTTCTTTCTTACTTCTTTCTTACTTCTTTCTTACTTCTTTCTAACTTCTTTCTTTCTTCTTTCTTTCTTCTTTCTTACTTCTTTCTTTCTTACTTCTTTTTTACTTCTTTCTTACTTCTTTGTTACTTGTTTCTTCTTTCTTTCTTCTTTCTTTCTTCTTTCTTTCTTTCTTTGTTCTTTCTTTCTTTTTTTCTACTTTCTTTCTTCTTTGTTTCTTCTTTCTTCTTTATTCTTTCTTCTTTCTTCTTTCTTTCTTCGTTCTTTCTTTGTTCTTTCTTCTTTCTTTCTTCATTCTTTCTTCTCTCTTTCTTTATTCTTACTTTCTTCTTTCTTTCTTCTTTCTTTATTCTTTCTTTCTTATTTCTTACTTCTTTCTTACTTCTTTCTTATTTCTTCTTTCTTTCTTCTTTCTTTCTTCTTTCTTCTTTCTTTCTTACTTCTTTCATACTTCTTTCTTACTTCTTTCTTACTACTTTCTAACTTCTTTCTTACTTCTTTCTTACTTCTTTCTTACTTCTTTCTTCTCTTCTTTCTTTCTTCTTTCTTTCTTATTTCTTTCTTCTTTCTTTATTCTTTCTTTCTTCTTTCTTTCTTTCTTACTTCTTTCTTACTTCTTTCTTTCTTTCTTCTTTCTTTCTTTCTTTCTTCTTTCTTTCTTTTTTTCTACTTTCTTTCTTCTTTCTTTCTTCTTTCTTCTTTCTTCTTTCTTCTTTCTTCTTTCTTCTTTCTTTCTTCT